>NC_056728.1:811680441-811925441 GCF_019279795.1 Protopterus annectens | reverse complement strand
ATTAAGTACATATGGAACTATTGCTTATTTTCATAATTACTAACAAATAACTAGTATTGTTTAAAGTATAGTGTGATATAACCCAGCATTGACAATGAATTGTCCCATCCCCCCACGTTGGTGTTTCATGCTATATCCTGCAATAAAATGTATGCCTCTCAGGTAAGAAACTATGAACATGCATACACAAATATGAGTAATAAGTGGCAAGCAAAGATTATTTTTTTTCACTACAGAGTATCCTACACTAATATTCTTAGTGTCATTTTGTTCATAACTCCTTGCCCTTTCTAATACTTCCTATTATTAGATGCTAAGCCATTTAGTTAAAGAAAGCAAACCCCAACAAAATTCTTGACACCATAAGGAGATATGGCTGTAAAATGAAACAAAACAGGCTTGAATTAATAGATGCAGTAGAATACGTAGGGCATTACTACAAGACAGAAGTTTGTTTG
This sequence comes from Protopterus annectens, assembly GCF_019279795.1. Classification (NCBI taxonomy): domain Eukaryota; kingdom Metazoa; phylum Chordata; order Ceratodontiformes; family Protopteridae; genus Protopterus; species Protopterus annectens. The sequence goes on along the minus strand of NC_056728.1, from coordinate 811,924,983 downwards.
GTAATAATTTGTATGTGTGGCTAAGCCATTGCTCTTTTGTTGAAAGCCCAACTGTTTAGATTATTCCAGGAAACCAAAATGGTATTACAAATAGAGGACAGATGGATAGTATTGTAGCAATGTTTAGTCAGGGAAATCACACCTTATGTTTCCTAAAAACTCAACTTCTTTTATCTGCACTGACATAAGTAGAAGAACATCTGCATCTCGTTTCTCAGATACTTATTATTTGAATCTTTTCATTTTTTTCTTTATTTCTTTAACTTCTTTTTTAAAAATGTTCTTTCTGTTTTCCTTCACATGCTTTCCCTTTCTCTCCCTTTGAAATTTTCTCATTATTATGTTTCCATCCTTCCACTTGCTTTTTCTTCCCCTCTACTTTACTCCATAATTTACTCCCTTTCCTTATACATTTTCATTTCTTCCCTTCTTTTCTTTTTCCAGTTTTCTCTTTGTTATTTAATTTCTTTTTTTCTGCCACCTGATTTATTATGGACTGACTTCAGAACTCTGAATTTGTTTTGTTCTATCTTATTACCTTGTATTTAATCCATATTTTCTCTTTGTTTTCTGCTGTTATTATTTTTTATTAACTTTAGATTAATGCCTATACAATATCTTTGCAACATAAGAAACATTATTCAAGTGTATATTATTAAGACACCTGAAGTAAACAGTTTCCTCCGGGTTATATTACAGCTCATCTCAACAGTCTACCTATTGGGAACAAAGTCATCATCACTATGTAAGTAATTGTGCTAAAGTAGAGATGAGCCTCACTTTATGTAATATTAACAACCAGATAAGGAGTGGTTCAATACACAGCTGACTTCCTCACAAGCTATCATTTGGAAGCAAAAGACTTCTAAGTTTCTTGTATTTGAGCATTTTATTTCTCATGCATTGTTTTTAATATTTCAGTCTGTTTTAGGCTGCTATCTTGTAAAGTTTTACAGTTTTGTCTGGAAGTTGTCTGTTTTGAAATTAGGCTATTAAAGACAAGACAAAGCTTGTTGAAAATCTTTTTTTCAGTGAAAAATCTCCATGTGAGGATTTTGAAATGGTCATGGTGTTCTTATCCAGGTTGGATATTTTTTTGTAAAGATTTTTACAGGAAGTTTTTTATTTTTAAAGAAAAACAACACTTTCCAGAAATCTTTTGTTTAACAAAGTATGTCAAAATTTGACTAAATTCCTCTCACCATTGGGAAAGAAACTGCAACAATTTACAGAGCTTTGTAAATCTTCAAAAATATTGTTCATTGTTACAGACTAGTATAGTTGATGGACATGTACAGCTATGCTGTGAGCATTAATATTGCCAAAACTCCAAGCGTAATGCATGTCTTACAGAAAACTACATACTGAGAGAGGGAAAGAGAGAGAGAGTGACATAAATCGAAGCTATAAAATGTACTGTGAACAGGGATTGGTAGGACTGCACACAATACAATGCATATTCAACATAAAAACTAGTATGGTAGGAAAGATGAGAGACAGTGAATTAATTCCATGTTTTCTTTTCTTTCTGAGTTTGGATATGCCACAAAATCAAAGTAAGAAAGATGGGACTAGTTCACACTTTAGCCATAGAAGGAAGCAGATATACTGACCAAATGTACTAATATATAGGGTGTTGCCAAGGTACATAGGACTATCATAAGACTCTGAAACTAGGATTAGATATAAAGCACAAGGAAGCAATACAGGCATTGACCTGTATGCATGCAACAGGCATGCAAATTAATTGCTAAACATATCATGTCTGGCCATGGTGTAACTATTGTAAGTGAATGACATTAAACAAACTCCATTTATCACAAACAGGTGCTTAGCACAAGTACCAGTTACATGAGTCACCCATGAATAAGGGGTGTGGACAAAGAAACAAAGATTACCATGTGCAGTGTACCTCATTTTAAATGTAATGGTGGCAAATTAGTCTGCATTTGAGAATTTGCAAATAACATCAAGCAATACAGATGCAGTCTTGCAGGACTAATGGCTGATAGCCTGTCTATAACCTATCTGGCATGTACAGTACAAGATAATCATAAACACATTATAGAGTACTAAATGCATATAGCCCTGAGGCTCTTTACACATGTCCACTAAGGTATGCAAGACAGTTGTGTACTAGCACATAACACACACATAACATAGCTGACCAAGTCAACAGCATCTGAGATCAAATGCACACATATATTCCCTGCCACCCAGCCACACAAATGTATATATATATATATATATATATATATATATATATATATACACACACACACACACACACACACACACACACACACACACACACCATATAATGTACACATCTCAGCAGTTCAACTTTTGCCAGCAGAACACATAGGCATGACAGCATCCTTCCACAATGGAAATCATAATATGTATATCCACTACATAGTTGTACGGGGTAAGGATAAGCAGTCACCTGTGGCACACCACTGGAATCCTTGTACTGCAGAAAGACATACAAGAGTGCATCGGCTGCATTTTTAGCAGGGTCAGAGACTTACTATCAACACACTGTAGACTGCTGGGATTGCAGTAGACCCATGTGTGCTTTAACAACAAGACTCTCAGTATTGTGTTGCGCGCCTCCTTCATACTGGAAACCATCATATCTACAAAGGTCTCTTCTATTGCACTACACAGCTCATGCAGAAGATCAGATATCTGAAGCACAGGATTGCTTGTTCCTTAGCAGCAATCAATTCATACAATTCCCTTCGACATCAAGAAGGTGACTCATCCGATGAATCACTATGGTCCAGTCTTTGGGCCCTTCCTCTCTTCACCTAATTGCTAATAACCTATCTGCTATGTACATCACAAGGTAATTATAAACACATTACAGAGTACTAAATACATGGGTAATGTCTGCAGCAGTTCTGTTATAAATGACAAAGACCATCAGTAGAGTAAACCATGGCCCATATAACAACTGGAGTGAAAAGAATACTGGAGAGTAACATGTAGCAACTCCATCTTGATGTTTTAGATGACAAATGTACCTACGGCAGCTAGTGCAGAGAATTAATGCAGCAAGCTTTTAATGAGCTGCTTCCTCAGACTCCATTTGCATACTGTGTGACCCTAAGCAAATCACTTAGACAGTGCCCTAGAGCAATTGAAAAATCAAGCTTTGCTCTCATAGTCTCATAGACTGCATGCCTAGTAATTAACTATGAACCTATGGTACTTTTTATGCTGGACAATACTGTTATCCCCTACCTGCCACAAACAGCTTTACTTAGAAATGAATGATCACAGTCATACATTGCTGTATACATGATATATAAACCATCAGATATCTGCTTCTATGATATAATATACCATTGTCATGCAATACTTTCACAATATCACAGCTGCTATGTCCCTAAACCAGTAAATAAAGGGGGCCTGACAAACTGACACAGCAGCTTCTTGTACATATAAAATGCAGTAGCATGAAAAACACCTATACAGATAATGATATGCAGCAAAGAGCAATATCCCCATTCCAGCATGCCAGTGATATACAGCAAATCATTACTGCTAATGCACATATACATCTGCATGCATTTATAGATGAATAATGGCATGCCTGTGCTAATACAACTGGTTCTGGAGCCTGTCCTACAACCTAAAGTGTTTAAGTGTTTATTTTGCTCACACATATAATTAAAAGTTCAACAAAAGATTGGAAGTGCATTATGATGTGTAATATATGTAACAGCAGCAATTTCTTGTTTTTACACTAAGAACAAGTAAAAGCTGGGTACATATCAAAGGCAACAGTACAACAAACTGACCAGCAGAATAATGTGTAAATGGTATAAACCTTCAGAAAAATAATCAGTGACTAATATATTGTTCCACAGCAAGCTAAAGAAGAGCCTCGTTATAAATAATATACCTTGAATAGAGAGCTGCAGGATATCAGACTTTAGAATAATAATGTATTTCTGTGTATATATACTGAAACCTGGTAGTGGATTATTTGCAGATGTTCATCATTCTTGGTGCTGAAGTAGCCTATGGCTATATGGGTTATATACTGTCCTGGATATAATGGCCAGTCAGTCTCCAAATGTCTATTGCTTCAGCCTACATAGTGGCACTCAGGCTGTCATGGCTCGAGAACCCCAAGTGTTTAAAACCAAAGTCTGGTCAACAATCGGTAACAGCACATATTATTTTCTTGCTATTATTTAAAAATGTCTTACTCCACCAAAAACATAGAGAAAAAAAGCTTCTCAAGGAAAATGGAAACAGCAGTGCAGTCTTAACACAGCTCCGGTATGTCAGACAAGAGCAAAGCTGTGTTACCCACTGAGATGCTCCCTTTCTTACTTATTCCAGCAGGTATCTAAAAATTAATGAGAGAGCCTGATAAAAGGATACAGTGACTTCCTGCAGCACATAAACACTCTCTGCACAGGCAAATTTGCAACAAAATTTCTGCCTTATTGTTTCCATCTGAATGGCAAACGTGGTTGTAGCAACCTAAGCACAATACATTTTTTATTGCATGAGACAAAAAAAAAAAAGATGAATGGACTCTGATGGACACTTCTGTACTGAAAAACAGAATGTCAGTGGGGTGTAGGTACAGTACAAAATACACTGCTCACACTTTTCAGGACAGACTGATATGTATCTCAAAGGATCCTCGCACTGTATAATAGGACTCCCCAAGTACATGAAGCAGAATTCATCCCTGAACCTATTCAAACAAAACATTGATGATTGGATGGGAAATTGTAAATTCACCCCTGGTTTGGCTCCCATGGCTCTGAGGGCAAGAGGATGGCAGTAGGTAAATTTATTTCCAAGTAACCTACCTCCCATATAACTCTTAGCTACCTCCTTACAAACATACCCCATCATATAGGCATCCAAGGAACTCTGAGACAAAGCTGGGTTGGGTCACACTACTAGGCATATGAAGACCCTGCTGGTCATTAGCCTAGTATAAACTTATGACCCTATGAACCTAACAGAGGAAACAGCAACCTGAGTGTGAATTTCTTCAGTACTTTCTTATCCATCTTAAGCATAACTCTCAACTTTCTAGATTTTCACAGAATGTCAACATTTTTGCCTCATACTTTTGATCTATGTCTCATAAAATTGCATTTTTCTGGCAAATCATTGATGACTGAAGTTAGAAGATAATGAAAGACATTTGAATTTCAGACTTCATACCCTTCAGAAAATTCATGCTAATGCAAAACCTGTCATTCTATCTACTTTTTAAGTTTGTAGAAGCAATATTAAAAAAACTGTCCCTATTTCTGGGTATTTGCCCCCCCCCCACATTATTTATCGCTTTGTCCAGATTTCATGCTCTAAGATGTTAAGAGGTATGACCTTAAGAGAGAGCACCTCTGGGCTTCCCATGATCAACTGTTGGCCCCAATCCTGCTTTTCTTACAGATAAGTCTGTGTTGGGGAACTGTTCTACACGGAAACATTCCCCCAGATTTACTATTCCTCTGTGCAGGACTAACTTAGTCCTGCATGGAGGCGGCCGTTTAGGAGCAGGACGGCAGCGTGCCATGCATAATAATGGTGCATGCTGCCTGAGCTCCTAAGCTTACATGGAGCATGTAAGAGTGCAGGATGTGTGTCTGACAGCTGAGCTCTCAGAATAAACATGCCCTCACAATGAAGAACAGCAGAAAGGGGTATGAAATGAGCGATACTGTACACAGGTGACTGCATATCCCCACCAACAGTCCCCCTTTTGTACAGCAGCAACAGTATACATAATAAAAATGACAAAATCCTTAATTTATTTTTTAAAAATATGATTAAAGCTAACTGTAGGTGCGCAAGTCTGCCCATCGCTTAGCTACGGTTAATACAGCTTAAGTGGCTGAAGAGGATAACAAGGAAGATATATGCAAATGAAGCAGCATAGCAATAGTGTAGTGAGCAGACCATTCGCCTTACGAGCAGGCATTCCTGGTTCGAGTCCCACTGCAGCACATTCCATTTTCCATGGCAGAGCATGTTATGAGTAATATTTATGATGCATAACCCACTAAATAACATAGTTTCATGAACTGGAGTACTGCAGTAAATGCACATGTGAGGTGTCAGTTTCATAATGAAAAAGGCACTAGTAAGCAGGTTTAAGCACAGATAAGCAGTAGTAAGCATATTTAAGCACTAGTAAGCAGGCTTACGCCCGTTTGCGCAGTGGTAAGCAATGCCTACACTGGTTAAGCAATTTTAAAGCTAACACTCTTTAAGCAGATGTAACAGCAGGTTAGCAGTGCTTACTGTTGTAAGCAAAATAAACAACCATGCAGGTCTCAAACCCAGGACCCTATACACCATAGTCACAGTAGTTAACCACCAAGCCATCACAGAAATACAGAACAATGAGGTATCAGCAAACAAGTCCTCACCATAGTAAAACCAAACTGAACCTGTGACAGGAATCAGTATACATCCATATGTTCCATAACCCACTAGATAACATAAATATGTGAACTGGAGTACAGCAGTAAGTCCAGAAGTGAGGTGTAATTGTAATAGGGTGTTGAAGTCCCCAATAAAACACAAGGACCCCATAGAGTGTATGTACACATTAATCATGGATACCAGGCAGATATATAAAATGTAATGAATAAGAAATCAATGCCAAAAAGAAATAATAATGCAAAGACTAATGTAAGCAATGCTAAGCATTGCACAGGCCAGCTTAGGAGGTGTAAGCCATGTGTAGGCCAGCTACCTCAATGTGCCCAGTGTTATACCCCTTTAAACAATGCCAACTTTTGTTAAGAAGGTTTGCCCATAGCTTAGCCTTTTCAAAACTGGCCAATCACAAAAAAGTGTGGGAAATTGGCCCTACTTAAACCCAAGAGGTGGGAATACATCTCAAAACTGGCTGTAGCTTCCCCTTGCAGGCACTATGGCAGTAAGGGGAGAAGGTGTGCGCTTCCCAGTGTAGTGCTAGTGCATCCAGGAGTCCAAGGTCATGGCAGGACTCCTAGTTAAAGACCATGCTCAGAGACTGCTGCAGGGCCAGTACCAGGGCTCTCAATATAAGGCCTGGGACCATCTCGCCCGTGACCTCACCAGTGCCATTGGCATACCCCTAACTGATGATCAGATCAAGCACCACTATGCTGACCTGAACCGGCATAAGTGAGACCTCTTGGAGGAGTGGCTCCAGGAGGCTAGAGCGGCAGGGGATGCTCCAGTTGTGTGTAAGTATCACCTCAGTATGTGTGTAATAATTGCCAGCTCAGGTATATCATGGATAGGTATGGCTAAATATTCCTCTTATGTCCCCCACAGCTGCAATGGAGTGGGCCGTGAACCAGGAGTCCCACATCAGTCACCTGGCGAAGTTACAATGTGAAACAGGTCAGTAAAACTCATGCATTTACTGTCATAGGAAATAAAAATAAACGTAGTAGTAAATTAATTGCTTGTATAAAACCTGTATTGTTCAAAGGAAATACTGCAAACACTACAGAATATGGCAGGAATAGTCTCATATTGTTTGTAAGTCAATAAAAACACAATAGCCTGACAAAAAAGGTCTAACTGCTGGACTGCATGTGTATATCTTGGTATCATACGGTAATGTAGATATGCAATCATGTAATAGTACTGTGGTATTAAGCACTGTTACCCACACTGTGCACCATAAATTGAATGTGTAGGAATGCCTGTATATGACAGGTGTAATCCCCAGAGGCCATTTAGTACAACTGAGAGATAAATAGACAGTAAACAGGGAAAATGCAGACAACAAAATCCAATAGCACATGCAACTGAGATGTGAACTGTTGTTTTATTTGCACACACAGCCACGGTTCGAATCCTGCCAGTGGTAGTAGTCTGCATAAAGAATCATACCCCACAACTGTGCAGATATGTCTAGAATGTCTAGTAAAGTGGCCCATATCGGTTGCCTATCAACCTGTCCCCCTGGGAAATTAGTGGGATGATCCCAGACATATAGGCAGCAAACAGGAAATACAACTGATTGACACACAGCTATGAGAACAAAACTGGCACACTAGCAACTCCCCAATACCTTATGTGACTAAGAAGCCACGTATGTCCCATTTACATCCCAACTTGTCAAGTTGTGGTCAGAGTGTGTACAGTAACAGAGTGAGATGTACGTGCATAATAGTAATGTGGAATCTGGGACTGTGTGTGGGAGCATTCAGGTAGTGCTAATAAACATTCCTCCCGCAGGTGTGTCAGATACCAACACTGTGCCCAGAAATACAAAAATGATATGCAGTTGCTCTGAATAATGAGGTATTACACATCACTGTCGTCCACATTGTCCAACAACATATAACTGTCAAGGAAATCTGTATATGAGTATTGTAATACAAGGTCAGAATGCAAAAGCACAGGGGATTAATAAGACAGAAAGCAGATAGGAGATATACAGCAATATCTATATAGCAGACACAACTGTGATGGACAGTGTTTAAGTTGTAGCAGACACAGTGATGGACTGAATCCTGGGAGTGGAATTAGGCTGCATACAGATTCATACCCCACAACTGTACAGGTGAGGCCAGAATGTCCAGTATATTGCCCATATCTGCTGCCTGTCCCCCTGGTAAGTCTGTGGGATGATCTCAGATGTATAGCCAGCAAACAGGGAATACAAGCGCTTGTCAAACATCATGAGAACACATCTGTCACTGTAGCAACCCCCGAAACTGTTAGGAGAGTAATATTTCAAGTATGTCCTATCTACACTCCCATGTTGTCAAGCTGTGACCAGAGTGTGTACAGTAACAGAGTGAGAGGTATGTGCATAATACTAATGTGTAATCTGGAACTTTGTGTGGCAACAGTCAGGTAGTGCTAACAAAGATTGCTCCCACAGGTATGTCGGATACGAACACTGTGCTGAGAAATACAGACCATTATAACCTGTACTGGTACTGTTCACTCTAGTATTGTAGGAAATTGTGAGTGTTGCAGTTTCTCTGAATAATAAAGTATCACTGGTCACTATCATCCACACTGCGCTACATAAAATAACTGTGTAGGAAAGCATGCAGATGTATGTGTCAGGTCACTAAAAGTGGAAGAGGTCAATATTGTAGATATGTCCTGGCACACTAGCGTGTGGTCAACACATGGCCAGAGTCTCTGCATAAAGAGTTGGATAGCTATGTGAAAAAGAACAACCCAGAATCCGAGAGTATGTGTACAAACAGTTAGTTAGTGTTAACAAACATTCCCTCCACAGGTATGCCAGGTAAGAGGTGTATACTGCAGGTAAAACCGGTTCATGTGTAATCATGATGACAGCCATATCACTGTCCAAACTAAGGCTATAGGGTAGTGTAGTAAAACTTGTAAGGTACAGATAACAGCACTGACTCAGAAAGTAATGTGGACTACAGGAATATACTAGTTGCTAATTGACATATTTCTCTCCCCTCCACCATATCTCCAACAATAATCAACATACCCACCCCAACCGGTATGTAATGACACTTATGTTCTGATAATGTCCAATTGTTTGATAAATATTTTGATGGTTCCCATGCATGTGCTTTATTGAATTATTCCAACATTGGTGGCATGGTGTCATCAACGTACCTGCATGCTGTTCTTATTTCCACTGTGGTCCCATATATGCATGTGTTCTGTTACTATGCAACTGTTCTGTATCTGGTGTCTGGGTTAATGGGAATATCTATGCATGCTGTTATACCTAACCCTGGAATGTGTTGACTATTACTAACCCACAAATGATGATGAAATCTAAACACTATAGCACGCTTGGGAAGATCAATCTCAGTGGACCCACCTGCCCCACCTCAGCTGACAATGGCACCGGGCACCAGCATGTCTGGGGCCCCTCCCTGTTCATTGGTCCTGCACCACCTTCGGGTGGAGCCACCTCAGGGGATGGGGCTCACCCCCCCGGGAATGGGCGCGTACGGTGTCACCCATTGCCAGGTTGGGGTCATGGTGTGTAGTGAGATCAACCAGCAGTTTGGTGATCTACGCCAGCTCGAGGGCTGCATGTCGTGATTAGAGAGTCAGCCTGGCTCTGCGACTCAGCCCCCAGCACAGCCAACTTTGGTGCTGTGAAGGTGCAGTGGTGACTGCCCATGGTTGGGGACCTCAGACCAACTGTTACCACTAGGGGGCTTGTGGGCTTCTGATATGCCAACACCCCTCCCCATCAAGGTGTTTACCCCCACATGTGTCATATACCACCCCTGTATGCATCTTGTTTGTCTTGTCTGTTAATCTACACAACCTACCTCCCCAAATAAAGCTACTACTCCTCCCCAACATCCCACTCTCACCTGAAAAAAAAAAAAAACAAAAAAGGGCAATCTGTTCCAACACAAAAACTCACCCCATACATAGCTGTCCATTTTGCACACATGTCCACTGGACACATGTAATCTGGTCTAATTGGCATCACAGCTTATTATTGTTGTCCTCACCCCTCTCCCAGGGGTTTGAGTGTCCAAATCTACCTCCAAATTCAGTGTATATGCACAGCTGTTGCTGAAGAAGGAATGGGCAGCTATGGACCTTCCCTACACACTTCCAGCACACCCCTGGCATTCTTCCCTACTGTCTTTCCCTCTTTATGCCACTTTTTATACCACTTTCCTATCAACCCCTTTATCTTTTCTTTTAAAGAAATTAGCATGGGGGAAGTGGGAGTAAGCACTTTTAAGCAGCAGTAAGTGGGTTTAAGCCTGTTTGCATGGGGGTAAGCAATGCTGACACAGGTTAAGAAACTCAGAAGCTAACAGAGGATAAGAAACTGTAACAGGAAGTTAGCAGTGCTTACCTCCATGCAAACCCACTTACAACTCACTTACAACTTACAACTGCTTTAAAATACCTTAATATCCCTGTAGCCAATGACCCTTGTTCTGCCCAGCAACAAAATAAACAGCCTCTGCAAGTCTTGAACCCAGGACCCTGCACACCATAGACAAAGCGATTTCCCACTAGCCATGTCAGATATACATAACTCTGATGTTTTCAAAAACATATCATCCAGCCCAGTCATGCAACAGTGCAGAGAATGTATTCCAACATTTATATGTATGTGTGTGTGTAAATATATTAATATCTAAACAGATACAACATATCTATATATGTATATATGGATCTACCTGAGAAGAATGAAAGCTCTAAACGCTGACAACGAGAACACTGACACCAGAAGATTGACAATGGAAATAATCGACAGTTCAAAATCCCAACGCTGAAAACACCAACATGCGAAACGAGCACGACTGTGTAAGTATGCGATAGTGATGGACTGTAGAGTTAGGGTGCGGGTAAGGTAAGTGTGCTTTAGAGATGGACTTTAGGGTTAGGGAGCGGATAAGGTAAGTGTGCAATAGTTATGGACTTTAGGGTTAGGGTGTGAGTAAGGTAAGTCTGTGATAGTGACAAACTTTAGGGTTAGGGTGTGGGTAAGGTAAGTGTGCGATAGTGACAGACCTTAGAGTTAGGGTTTGGGTTAAGGTTATTGCATAGATAGTTGTGTATGTAAGGTTTAGTGTAGCTTTGTAAGTTTTTTGGTGTGCTTGTGTTGTGTGTGCGTTTTTTGGAAAAGGAATTTGTTTTGATTTGTTGACTGTTGGGATTGTGGTTTGTCGGGCATGTGAACTTTTGTGTTTTTATGAACATATATAAATGCAAATGCCTACATCGACACATATATATGTTTACACCTATATGTCTACATATACACAGCAAGTTACATATATAAAAGCAGATATATATCTATGTAGGTATATACGGATATATATATATATATATATATATATATATATATATATATATATATATATACATATATATATATATATATATATATATATATATATATATATATATAGATAGATATATATATATATATATATATATATAGATAGATATAGATATATATATATTGGTATATATGGCCATACATCTGTAGATAACAATGGTAGATTAACTGAAATATATATGTCCACATGCACCGTTAATGGGATTGAGAGGCCTCAAACAATATATGTCTTGTACGAATAGGTATACCCCCCCACAGCCAAACACATCCGCCCTGCCATACACTACCAAGTGTTGCAGAGCCCATAACCAGGACCTGACATGACATGGGCAGAAGATGTTAACAGTACTACATCCCACCTGTATGATGTCAGGCTGGTATTAGTAATGTATCATGCAGTACAGTCTGGCTTCGATAGGAAATGTAAAATGTGGAAGATATCAACATCCTCAGCATACATATACACCGGCCATATATGCAGATACAGATATACGTATATATATATATATATATATATATCTATATATATATATATATATTTATATCTATATATATATATATATATATATATATATATATAGATAGATATACATGTAACTAATCATACATACGTAGACATATGTCCAGTAAGATACATATGTAGAAGGTGCACACAATATGGAACAGCCACTATGCCTACATTTAACACCTTAACAACTGGACACTGTATGGTCCACCCATACAAATGACAATCGTTGCCTGCAACATATACCCACAAAGAGGTCATAGGATAAAACACGATGCACAAGTTTGCAGAAATGGAAAGCCTTTATTTGTGCACTATTACAGTTTTATATACCATGTAATAAAGCTGTTCAGGCACTGACATCCATATAAACAGAGTAATGCAACTGTAAAACTGTTATACTAATACAGTAGTCTGGAAAGGTTCACAACTATCCAGGCCAAGTCCTTCAAAGTGTACAATAGTAAAGACAGACTGGGCCACAGGATACCAAACAACCAACAGTAAGTAATAGAGGTGTATAGTTCAGCAACCTCTATTTACACTCTGTACAAAATCACTAGGTGGTAAAGACTTCATTTGACCAAATGGGCTGTAACTGTTACATAACAAGGCATAACTGACACCATCACAAGCACACTGACAAATAGAACAGTCTGTATGGAAGGAGGCAGTAGGCCTGCATTAACCCAATTTATGTAAGTAATGTAAATATAGGTGAATTGTATGGTATTGTGCATCCAGATACTTTAAGGCAGCTCACCCCTTATACCCCGACATTTTGTAACAGCCTAGGTTATTTTTGGTGCATCCCCCTCCTAGACTCAATAATGCAGGGCCATATACCACTGTTACATACACTGGCCTCTGGAATGCATAAGGGCACACATGTATTGTGTAGGTGAAGCCCACGCATATATGGCCCCAGCTCCACTGTATGTGTGAGGGATACAACAGCAGTGGACTGATGGCAGCAATGGCAGCATGATATACTCACAACCCACTACAGCACAACCCCTGACAGCATGTCATACGTGCAAAGCTTGGTATGTAGGTGGAGCCACCCCACCCCCGCACAAAGTTTCAGTGCCTATATGCACCCCATCACCAGTGGCCATAGCGGAGGGACAGCTGGCGTTCGGTGGCAGTGCACAGGAAAGTGTGGTAACCATGCCTACTGTGTCTAGTCACAGTAGGCATAGCCAGATGTCTGGCAGGCCACCACATTGGCAGATGTCCCAGGATGCTGGTGGTAGGGCCTCTGGACATCATGCCCCTGGCAGAGGCGACATAGCTGGTATCAGCAGAAGCATATTTCAGGCTATCATGGCAGTGCAGGCACGTATAGAACATTACCACTGACAGGGCCTGAGGTTGCAGAGGGCTGCTCTCACATCTTCAAATAACAATGCCAATGAACTGGCTGGTGCCATCCGTGGATTAACTGAGTTCATGGATAGACGGTCTGGTGAGATAATGGCCCTCATCGACCGTGGTCTGTCTGTGCTTGAACATGTGATGGGAGTGCGGTGACAGCCATGTGGATGTAGGCCAGCAATGCCAATAGCTGGTAGTCAATGTGGACATGCCTGGACACCAAGGGGCTCCCATAGTGGCAGTAGCAGCTCAGGCAATGTGGGGTCTGTGCTGCCTGCATCACACCACAGCAGGCTACGTGCACGTGGTACTGGCCAGTCCCAGGAGGGACCTGGTACCAGCAGACAAATGTTATCAGCAGGTGAAAATAGCACATTGAGGTCTATACCTGGACGTGCCCGTGGAACCCCTGGCAGGCACAGTCCACATGTCCGTGGCCAGAGGCAGTGAACTGCACACCTTGTCAGGTATGGTCTGCAGCTGTCCATAAACATCTGTGTAGGGCAGCCACATGGCAGAACTGTGTGCATGCATGCCCACACACTATGCAAACACACCTAGGGCAACTACATACCTGCACTCACCACATTACCTTGTCCAGCTCCCCACAGTACACCCCTCACCCACACACATGGTGTCAAATGTATGGCCCACCCTTGGCCTCTGGCAAATCAACATCACACCCTTTGCATATGATGATACCTGTGCCCCATCCCTGTCATCCATACCATTGATACAGGGACAGGCTGATATGGTTCTGATGCACACGGTGACTGTACAACTATGTCAAGAAAGTAAAAAAGGGTCCAATAATACAGTACTGCAGTGTAACATGTTGTAGGGAGTAGAGTGTGAGGCATATTTGGCAGGTAGTGTAGCTGTCCAGCAATGATGCCTTATAGCTGTTAGTAACACTGGTTGGTTGTCATCTCTATAATGTTATCCATTTTTGTTGTAGGTGTACATGTGTCAGTATTAGGATGCCCTGTGCATATGATGATACCTGTACCACATCCCTGTCATCCATACCATCAATGCAGGGACAGGCTGATATGGTTCTGATGCACATGGTGAATGTACAACAGTGTACCACAGTACTACAGTGTAACATGTTGTAGGGAGTAGAGTGTGAGGCATATTTGGCAGGTAGTGTAGCCATCCATCAATGATGCATTATAGCTGTTAGTAACACTGGTCGATTGCAGTCCCTATAATGTTATCCATTTGTGTTGTAGGTGTACATGTATCAGCATAAGGATGGTCTGCAGTCATATTCCACAAAGAGTATGTCATTGTGCTGACACCATGGCTGTGATATATCTGGGGTACAGTCAAACACATTTCACAGGTTACTAAACCAGTTATTGCCTCTGCCACATGGGCAGGTGGCCCACTGAGGTGTATATACCCTGCAACCTGATGTAGACCCATCCACTACATGCACACTGTTACTTGGCAACACTGGGACTAGACCCCTATCTAGCTATGTTGTGATACTGATGTGTGTGGCTTACATTGCACACACCGCACAGGGTATAGGGTGAGGTGTGTCCCAGGTTACATGGTACATGCAGAACATCCCCTGACATGTACAGTATGCTAATGGGGGACGTAATTGGTGTATTTGGATGATACATAGTGTGACATACTGCCAAATACACATTTACAGACATATAACAGCCAGACACACATCTGAGATACCAGGGCCTATCGCTGCTAACTAACATGCCCGTTTCTCCAATGTGTTGCAAGTAGGCTACACACATCACATGCATAACTGGCTTGGATTGTGGTAACAGTTACCTGTATGATTGATGGTAACACTGGTAACCATAACATGGTACATGGGACATATACCTGGTGTACCTTGGTGTAATAACAGTGTACACAGAACCCACATCCCCCACTGGATATTGTTCTCCCTGAAACCCGTGATGGCACTCTGCCATACCCACCATCACACACTGGCCACGACTGCGATACAACCCATAGTATACCCCAATATTGGTACTACAGGGCATACCTCTCAACCTCTTAGAGCAAATATTCTGGACAAAGCCTAAAATGATGAGGGGACAAATAGGGACACATTTTAAATATTGCTCTTACAAACTTAAAGAGATGATAGAATAATAGGTTTTGCATTAGCATGCATTTTCTGAAGGATGTGGAGTCTTAAACTCAAATGTTCGTCATTATTTAATGACTTTAATCCTCAGCTATTTGCCAGAAAAGTACAGATTTTAGGAGGAACACACCAAAAATATGAGGCAAAAACCTGAACATTCTTTGAATATCTGTACAGTTGAAAGGTGTGCTACAGGGACATGCATCCCATGCACATGCCACACATATAGTAGGGGATCAGTCAAGTGTAGGTTGCCTGTACATATCCCAGCTGGATACCTGCCATCTGAACATCTGTACAGGGACTGACAGTCATCAGCTTGGCAGGTAGCTATGCAGTAGCATAAGTGTGTTGACAGACCAGTAAGGGGTATATACTGTGACACAACTCACAAACCAGGGACACAACAGGGAGCCCTTTGTGTCCAGCTATACTCGCAGGTGTGCCTGTTGTCAGTACTACATTAAGCACTCTGCTCTTGCCTGGTTTAGCACTGTCAACAGTAGTACTGCCATGATACACTACATGCCAGCTTGACAGCACGTACCCTGGGCTACTACACCTGTATGTAACACATTCACATAGATAGCAGTGATGTACAGGCCTCATATATGTCTGTGTCCCACACATGACACTCACACCCCTTGCTACACTAATGACAGCACATAGGTGCATGTATTGTACATGGCATTACATACACTTATTACAGGTTATTAGACTGGGTTGTGTGTCCTGGTTACCAGGGCTAAGAAATGCTTAGCAAGTATCAACATAGCTGCAATATAACAGCTAAGCTGATTTACGCATTGGTAAGCACTGCCTATACTATGTAAGTGCCCGTACATTTACCCATAGCTTAGCACTGCTTAGCTTAGCGCAAACCCTCTTAAAGCTGCTCAAAACTGCCTTAACCACTCTGTATCTAACAGCCCTTGTCCTGCCCAGCAACAAAACGAACATCCCTTGCAGGTCTTGAGCCCAGGACCCTTTACACTGAAGTCACAACACTTAACCACTACACCATGACCACTGTGAAGACTGCTGTTGTTTTACCAATATAGCTGTCAATATACATATTGAGTAGTATTGAACCTTTGCCTGTAGTTCCTAAATTGTGTAGTCCTTGTTATTAATATGACGGTTGCATCACATATCTTGTTTTATCATAATGTGCACATAGCAGATACATACGGTGAGATACATGTGAGAGGGTATACACAACCGTGACGTTTACTCATGACAGGAATATGATTGTATACATATAATAGGCCTGTATACGTCTACATGTACATACACATGTAAACTCATACATATGTCTGTATACACATCTGTATAGTGCTACATATATATGGTCATGTGTACATCTCTTTGTATGTACATATGTATATATATACACATGCATATATGTATATATATATATATATATATATATATATATATATATATATATATATACACACATGCATATATGTATATATATATATATATATATATATATATATATATATATATATATATATATACGTATGTGTATATATAGATATTATAGATATACGTATATGTATATATAGATATATGTGCATATAGCTATATATGTATGCACATCCTATGTGTATAGATATGCCTAGTTCTTTTGGTATATGTGTAGATATCTATAACTATATGTGCATACATATCTATTCTGGTATACCTACTACTGTCAATATAGATGTAGATATCCATACATATATGTGTATATGTATCACTATCTATATATGTGCAGACATATATTGCTCTGTACATGTATATAACTGGGTGTGTATATGTATATTTATGTACATATACATACCCATTTATATCTGTCGATATGTATATATGTAATTATCTATATAGATATCTGGATAATTATATGTACATATATTTTCACCATATGACCTGAACATGGAGTTTAGCCCTACCTCAGCCCCTATAGTCCCAACTTTGTAGTGCAAGTGGATGTCAGGTATGTATAGCAGGTATATTAGTAGACTATTGCTACTGTAATAGGGATTGTCTT
Organism: Protopterus annectens; assembly: GCF_019279795.1. Taxonomy (NCBI): domain Eukaryota; kingdom Metazoa; phylum Chordata; order Ceratodontiformes; family Protopteridae; genus Protopterus; species Protopterus annectens. Next base: position 811,907,117 of record NC_056728.1, on the reverse strand, counting down.
CACAGACATGGTGTGTGTGGGAGGTCACATCTGCTTTTCACATGTGTGCCATTGGTTACTGACAGACAGGACATCATAGTACAGTACCGCTTCTAGCATGCAATGCTCCTATGGACTACAGCTGAGATATTGGCCAATATATGTGGACATTCTGACACACTCTGTACAATCCAGAGGTATACACAGAACCCCTTAGTGCAAAACATGTGGACCAAGCCTGACAATATGGATGTTAACAGCCATGTAGATGGGTATAACACATAACGACTGGTATACATTTGCCCCCATAGGTTATGCACTCACACACCCCTGTCTGTCCTGACACAAAATAACTGCTGGTACAGAGGTGCCATGGCCACATACTACCTACTAGATATTGACATACATCTGTACAGCATCCCACTGCTCTGTCTGACATATATGACTGTTAAGGGAGGCCCGGCAGCAGTACTTCTGGCAAGTATCTGGACATGACAACTCACTGGGTAAGTACACTTAGCTGCTAGGCATGTAACAAAGCACTGTGCAGGCTACAGGCAGACTGGCTCAACACTGGCCTACATCTCCTATGGGAGAATGCACATGTACTTGCATATATAGCAGGCTCTACAGGTATGTCACAGCACAGGGTAAGATACACCTGTGTGAAAGTGTATAACCACAACCAATGTTAACACAACCACAGCCACATATGGTAAGCTAGCATAATATTACAGTATATGGACTATCTGTTCAACACCATCCTCATATGTGCCACTCACACACTAACCCTACATATACTGGGCTGCTTCACAGTGTGGTCTGATGCCTGTTTGTGGCATGGGACATGTGTGTGTATGGCCCTACAAACATGTAAGCCAATACGGTAACATACTGTGGAGCAGCATGTAACATCAGATAGGACGGGACCATGAACAATTACTTCTGCCACAGTCTGTACATAGGCCAAAGTACGTATTAACAATACACACACTGTTGACATTCACCATATGTACACAGACTTCAGTACTGTACAAACAACCACAGAATGTCCAGGTTATGTCATCAAATATAACCCCTACTGTACATAACATGTCTAGCAGTCTGATATCTCACTGGCTTGTTATCAGATATGATGACACTAATTATGGTGTACAGCACAAATGCACCTCTTAATGCATGACATATGTACAAAGGATGACAGAGTTGTGGCTGGAAGCACATACACAGGGCCAGTATTGACATGTTGCTGTGATAACCTCGTACATTTACTGTTATAACAGGGCTTGTTGTAACATATGCCCTATGAGGGATATGAAGTCAGTAACTGTCCAGCTTTCACCATCTACAGAGTGCAATCTTCACACTACCTTCTGCAGTTCACAGATAGATGCTCTGTGGGTAACATATGAAACCAAAGGCACCACACACTGCTCAGTCTGCAGATGACCCTACAGATGGGGATTCCTCATAAACATAGAACTGACATGGCAGGTATTAAAACATATAAGACAGCCATATCCACGCACACCCTGTTAAACCAACATTACTCCAGATGCAGTATAGCAGCACTTATAGTCTGTAGTCAGGTCAGGCACATTCCCCTCCGGTATGTTGCCCTGTTTCCACAGTGTATGTTGTTAGAGGTAAATCTCCAATCCATCTGAGATGCTGTTTGCCAAACAACAGATCGAGTTATTGCTCACAGTGAATGAAGAGGCCCAACACTATCATGATGTTCCTATATACTGGAGTGTGTTTCCATGCAATTGGCTATGGGAAGGTTTCCACAGCTGTTCCACATGCAATCAGCTAGGGGACGGCTGCAATTCGTGCAGAGGCCATCAGCTGATCATAAACATCACTTAAAATACACATGCTGCTGCCTAAGCAAAGCAGGTATGGGTCTCCACATCCACCAGAGAGGGAGTGAGAGAGGCAGAGAGAGGCAAAGACAAGTCAGGGAGGGGTGGGAGAGTAAAACTTAAGCATGTTTGTGTCACACACTTACCAGCACAGGGTATCAACCCCCTGACGACTCTGTAGTGCTATCGCATTTCTATGCAGTTATTGGATGAGCCACATAGGTTACATGCTGTGGAGCCCTCAGAATGTATATGTGATGGTAAGTGACATCTGCAACATGGATATGGTAGCTATATGGTAGGTGTAGTACATGTGCCTGTCTGCATGAACAGGTGCCAGTGTCGGCACAGCCACATTCTCACAGGGACGCACACACATTGATAAACTTGGCAGGGCCAGGAATACAACTCATCACTAGTGAGATTGCCACAACACAATAGTGTGCAGATATCACATGCACCACAGGTGTCATATGGAGGGTATATGGGCAAAGGGTATGGGTAGGTGTCTGACATCAGACAGCATGCGTCAGTATGCCAATGGGGGTTGAAGTGAGTGTGAATGTGAACATATGCATCATACAACACACACACACACACACACACACACACACACACACACACACACACACACACACACACACACACACACACACACACACACGGTGCCAGTACTGATATGCATGGGTGCATTGATTCATGGGTGTGTAGTGGTCAACTGTGTCAGACGACTATACAAGGCTAGGTGATGGGTATACCTTGGCATCAGACCACATGACAATGGTTTGCATTGTGGCTCAGGGCTGTAGTTTCTGTATTTGCCCACACAGGTGGATATTGTATTCACCATCCAGTCACCTGGGTGACTATTGCGTGTGGCCAATGCTGTGCATATATTGCCATGTATGTGTTCCTTAGTCCATGACATAGACGGTGTTTATGATGTGCACACCTCCCACATCCATGTACAGTTACATGTGGATCTGTACCTGGGGTGTCTGGCTCATGTTATGTACACAGTTTATCATCAGATGTGCCAGTCCTGGCCTCATGTGGCAGGAACTGGTAATGGACAGCAGGTTTACCCTGCACATACATTGATAGCATGATAAAAGCATTCCCTGGTGTCAGTGGCATCTGTCCATATGGGGCATGTTTTTAGGCATGGTATGTACTTTGTGGGTCACATTTGATAGCACCACAGGTGTTGCAGGTGTCCAGCGGGGAAGATGGGGAAGGTGCACTGTCTGCATGTACATGCCTATTGGACAGATGGACAGGGTGCCATGCCCTCTGTAGGCCACTGCAATCACTCCATAGTTACTATCAGTGGGCAATATGCAGTGTACTACCAGCAGAGAGGTTGTTGCCTAGGCAAGTGTGTGTGTGTGTGTGTGTGTGTGTGTGTGTGTGTGTGTGTGTGTATGAGACATGGGTTGAGAGTGTACTCTGGCTAATACTAGAGTTGCTAATGTTGCCTGGCCTTGATGTCACATGTATGAATATGGATTTGCACCCCAACTTCTCAGCTATTTCACATCTGTTATCCCTGTATGGTGGACATTGTGATATATACTAGGACCACCATATAAGAAATTTGCTAAACCCGCTCCACATTGGACCCAGTTGTTACACACTCTCAACCACCTCCACACAGGATATGAGTTACAAACACACACACAAGTGCACAAACACACACACACACACACACACTCACACACACACACACACACACACACACACACACACACACACACACACACACACACACACACACACACACACACACACACCTGTCATGTCTGAGATTAGAACTCCTACCTAACTAGTTTATTACACTACAGAAGTACACAGTTATAGTACGCACCACACAGATTACTGGAGTACTCCTTCCCCAAATGTGTATATCACATTGGATGACATCAGCAGGATTGCCAAATTAGGGCATTCAAATTGTAGTTGAGTGTGGCTAGGCTAAAATGCACTGCTCCCTACACAGACATTGAAACACACACAAAACATCCACAACCGACACGTGTGGGTGTGGAACCCCTAACAGAGATCTATATCACACTACAGCATGAAGCTGTTATAGGATGCACCATGGGGATTAATGGAGAGCTGCTTCCCCAAAGATTTATTTCACATTGGATGACATCAGCAGGATTGCCAAAGTAGGGCATTCAAATTGTAATGAGTGAGGCTAGGCTAAAATGCATTTCCCCCTACACAGAAATTGAAACACACACATAACATCTACAACCACCATGTGTGGGTATAGAGCCTGTAACAGAAGTCTATTGCAAACTACAGCATGAAGCTGTTATAGTACATGTGTAGAGATAGAAGGTGTATTTCACATTGGATGACATCAGCAGGATTGCCAAAGTAGGGCATTTGAAATGTACTGAGTGTGACTAGCCTAAAATATATTGCTCCCTACACAGACATTGAAACAGGGAAAGGCTTATATGGTTCTGATGCACACAGTGAATGTCTGGGATTAGAACTCCTCCCTACACAGACATTGAAACAGGGACAGGCTGATATGGTTCTGATGCACACGGTGAATGGGATTAGAACTCCTACCTAACTAATTTATCACACTACAGCAGTTCGCAGTTATGGCACGTGCTATGGAGACTACTGGGTTACAGCCTTCCCAGAGATGTATTTCTAGGTGGATGACATCAGCAGCCTTACCAAAGTAGAGCATTTCAATTGTAGGGAGTGTGACTACCCTAAAAAGCATTGCTCAATACACACACACACACACACACACACACACACACACACACACACACACACACACACACACACACACACACACACACACACAGGCACACAGTTGCCATGTCTGAGACTGGAACTCCTACCTAACTAGTTTATCACACTACAGCAGTATGCAGTTATGGGATGCACCACAGTGATTACTGGGCTACAACTCTCCCAAAGATGTATTAGATAGTGGATGACCTCAGCAGGCTTGTCATAGTAGGGCTATGAGGAGGGCAGTGTGAGTGCATGGGCCATAACCCATTCATCTAGAGGTTGACACGCCACATGCGGGCAGACACAGGGTCATATTTCACAGGTACATATATACAGCTGCTAGATGACTACTTCCTTGTACAGTCATGTTGCACAGCTAGCACATGCAGCACAAAGTCTGTAATGCTGACAGATACCGGTGGCTAGAATCTGCAGTGAGTGACATCTGACCCTCATGTGGTTGGGGCCCTTTGGCTGTGTGCTAGGTGGGACAGGCCTGGATGGCTCCTTGTCACAGTCACCATCTTCCACACATCTATGTACGTCTACCTTTGGCTTATTATAGTGTGTTGTCCGTATATATATATATATATATATATATATATATATATATATATGTCTGTGTTCCTATCCACTGTGTGTGCAAGGCATAAGTGGTGCATACTGAGGAGTGTCTACACTAACATCTGTGACTGCCAGATATGTCTGGTCCACTGGTGTTTGCAGACATGGCCTTCATGTGTTTGTGTGAGCATGCCCAGTATGCCCATCTGTATTTAATGTGTGGATCGAGTCCAGGTTGTTTGTACTGCAGTGTTGACCTTTGTGTTGTACACCTACAGGTAGCGTGCGGTTTCTGCAGGGTATCCATTGACCATTTGGCATAGATTGTTACTCCATTTCTATGTAGGATGGGAGGCACACCTGACTATTTCTACATTTCTACACAGGATTGGGGGGCACACCTGACTGTTATTGCATTGCTACATAGGATGGGGGGCACACTTGACAATTTCTACATTTTTACACAGGATTGGGGGGGCACACCTGCTGTTATTACATTACTACGTAGGATGGGGGGGCACACCTGTCTATTTCTACATTTCTACACACACCTGACTGTTATTACATTACTACATAGGATGGGGGGGCACACCTGTCTACTTTACATTTCTACACAGGATTGGGAGGCTCACCTGACTGTTATTACATTATTACGTAGGATGGGGGGCACACCTGACAATTTCTACATTTCTACACAGGATTGGGGGGCACACCTGACTGTTATTACATTACTACGTAGGATGGGGGGGATGAGGGGCACACCTGACACTTGTACACATTTGCTATGACTGTACTGGTATGTCAGGTACTCCATTTCATTGTGTATTCTTTGAGGCATACCAGTGTACTACAGATCTTAGCTTTGGTTGCCCTACATATTAGTGTCTGACTTCCTACCCTTCAGAACTAACATCCCACTGCCTGACCTGCTGTAGCCTACCTGTGTAGGCCTGGGGGTGGTTTCCCATAGCCATCATTCAGAGGTTATAGAACAGGCTCTGTTTGGGTATTTCTACACCTGTCCTGCTGTCTGAGACTGTTGTTGGGAATGTGAACTGCCCTGACTGGCATTTGTGAGTCATATGGACACACATGTCATCCAGCAGATTTCCTGCAGTGGGTTTTGTCACCTTGTGTACTACTGGCTATTATGGTGACTCCAGTATGTGTTCCAGATGTCATGGTGCCACTATGGGTGTCTACTTTCTTCTGCCATAACATTCAGCCACCCTATTCCCTTGCATGCTCACATGCATGCCATAGGTACATGTAACAACACATTCTATTCCATTTGGCAATTGGTAGGTTGATTGACTTACCTAGTGGGTGTGTCAGAATTGTGGATGGTGCTGAAGGGCTGCCTAAGTCAGATGCACATAGTACACTCCCTATACATGGTTGAGCACAGGTAGTGTCATGTTTGTCATCCCTTTTACTGTATGTGTGAGTCAGAGAGAAGTGTCATTCCCTGGGTCCCTACTGTGTCAGTGTATGTGCTATGCATTGTCTCTTTGCCGTGGTCACAGCATGCTGGGCATGCCTCCATCTGCCTACTGGGGCAGGCTCAGGTTGTTCCTCCTCTGAGTCACTCTGTGCCTGTGTAGGCCTTGGCACTGGTGGGGGGCTGTGAGGCCCTGGGCCATGCTGTTCCTGCTGCAGCTGTTTCCACAGGATCATATTGTGTAGCATCGCACACACCATAACAATTTGGGTACATGTAGCTGGTGAGTACCGCAAGGCTCCACCAGATGTGTCCAGACACCGGAACCGTGACTTGAGCATCCCAAACACGAGCTCTCTTAAAAGTCTGGTCTGTGCGTGTGCCTCATTATGGTGTTCATGTTCAGATGTGTGTGCATTTCTGATGGGTATCATCAGCCATGGCTCCAGTGTGTAACCAGCATCCCCCACTAGGTGACCGTAGGGGATGTCCCCATGGCAAATCTCTGGTACAGCTGTGTCAGATGCCAAATGTGGGAATCGTGATAGCTTCCAGGGCAACCAGCACACACATTCATTATAATGCCCTGGGCATCACAGGCGACCTAGCAGTTGATGGAGGGGATGCCCCTGCGGTTGATGTAGGCCCTACCCTGATCATGGGTGGTGCTTTGATACATATGTGCAAGCAGTCTATAGCGGGTCTCTATTATAACATCAAATTTTATAAAGTTCGAATGTTATAATATCGAACCAGTTTTGTCAAACGCTGAAAACAGCGAAGGTGCAGGACACCAAATTCTTTCCCAGGGAAAGAATTCGGTGGGCCGTCGCTGTGGCTTCACTGTTTTCAGCATTTGATATGTTGGAGCATTACGGGTCGGGTTCAGGTAAGTGTGCGATTGTGTGTAGGTTAGGGTTAGGGGGGCAGGTTAGGTGAGTTAGGGTTAGGGAGCGGGTCAGGTAAGTGTGCGGTTGTGTGTAAGTTAGGGTTAGGGGGTGAGTTAGGTGAGTTAGGGTACGGGTGAGGTGAGTACGCGATAGAGACAGACCTTAGGGTTAGGGTCGGGTTAAGGTAAGTGGATAGCTAGTAGTGTATGTAAAGTTTAGTTTAGGTTTAGGTGTAGGATTTTAAGTGTATGTGTGTGGATTGCTGTTTTTTGTGTGTGTTTGTGTTGTGTGTATGTTTCTTGGAATAGCGATTTTTTCCCTGGGGAAAAAAATCACTATTCTGACTGTTCGATGTTTGCAGATTTCGGTGATTAGGGTTCGATATTATAACATTCGATCTTTGTAGATTTCGATGTTATAATATAGACACGTCTATAGCACCCACTAACTCAGGGTATTCTGCTATTTGGTGGAAGAGATGCATATTGTTGGCCAACACCTCACGGATGTTGAGGAAATATACGTGCTCACTGGCATGTGCTGACATAGCATCCAGGAACTGGTGGAATACTCTGGATGGTAATGCCTGTGAGATCCCCATGATATCCCCAGTTGAGCTTTGGGTGGTACATATGGCTAGTATTCCTAGGACTACACATACCTTGGTATCCACTGGGATGGGTTCCCCTTGGTCAGTTTGATGTGTCAGGCATGGCCGGCACAGCTCAACAATTTGCTGTAGGAGGTCCCTGTCCACCCTATAGCGCTCCACTATCTCTAGCTCATGTAGCCCCTGATAGGTTACCCGGAGTCTGTACACTCTTCTCCATCTCCTCAATGTGGGTTGATTGGCAGCATTCACATCCTCACCACCCTCAGCCTCTTGCACATGTTGTTCTATGTTGCCTGCTGCAGCCCCTCTCATTTTGTAGGTTTGTTTTTTAAAAGTTCCCTGCTTGTATACACCAGTGGTGTAGAGTGTGGGAAAAAACAGACAGGAATTAGCCCCATTAGCCTGACGAGCCTGGTCTGCAAGGCTATGGAGCGTATATTCATGGAACTTATAAACAATGACATTGGTAATCTCCAAACTCTGGACCCTACCCAGTTTGGGTTTGTAAAAGGCAGATTATGTCTCCTAAACCTGATAGAGTTCTTTGAAGCGGTCACCAAAGCCGTAGATGAAGATAAGGTGGTTCACACAGCCTATCTAGATCTCGCCAAGGCTTTCGACACAACCCCCCACTCTGGAATTATAGACAAACTCACTAAACTAGGTATAAATCCCTATGTCACAAGATGGGTTGCCAACTGGCTCACTGACAAAACCCACATTGTGAAAGTAGTAGAATCTAAATCCAACTTCAGACCCGTGACAAGTGGAGTACCACAGGGTTCAGTCCTAGGTCCTCTCCTGTTTGGTATCTACTTCTCTGAAGTACAGTCTAACACAGAAGGTCTTTGGCTAACAATGTTCGCAGATGACTGCAAACTAGGGACCATAATCAAAACTCCTAATGATGTGGACATCCTACAAAAGGGTCTCACTGAGACAGATGCCTGGTGTCAAAGCCATGGCCTCAAGCTCAATGCCAAGAAGTGCATTGTCATGCCTTTTGGTAAAAACTTTGTACCCATGAACTACCACATAGGTGGTAATCTACTTAACACCGAAAGTGTGATAAGAGACCTTGGGACACAGGTGGACAGCAGTCTCTACTTTGATAATCACATCACCACAGTAGTCAGGAAATTCTTCTACGTGGCACACCGCATCACAAAAGGTTTCTCATCCAGGAAAAAAGAGGTCATTGTTCCCCTCTACTCATCACTCATTAGACCCATTATAGAGTACAATGCCCCTTTTGGTATGTACCTCACAAGACATCTACAACAACTGGAAAGGCCACAGAAATACCTCACAAAGAGGATTACCGGCCTCAAACAGATGCCCTACGCAGACCTTCTCAAAAAACTCCAGCTTTACTCTGTTGCATATCTCCTACTCAGAGGCGATCTCTGCCTAACATACAAAGCAATGTCAAACCCAGAGCTGTTGGACATACTCCACGTAAAGAAATCCCAATCCCTCTGAGCTACATGCTCTAGGGACCTAAAACGTGTCACCACAATAAGCAGAACATGCTGGAGGGATAGATTCCTGTCCCAGAGACTTCCCATACTCTAGAACAAACTACCTATCTATATGAAACAAAGCTCTTCATTAGTACTCTTCATGAAAAATCTTGATGATTGGATGGGAAATAGGAAATTCACCTCGGGGATCACTTCTGTGGCTCTGCTTGACAGGGGCACAGGAAAATAATTTTCTTGGGTGGCAAACGTTAGGGTACCATTTGGCTAGGCTTATATAGGCCCTAGGGCCAATAGCATAGTACCTACCTATGAACCTATGAACCTTTGAAGGTGTTTGCATAGTTTATAGTAGTGTTCTGGGCTGGTCTGGTCTGCTGTCTGTGTAATTGGCTGATTCTGATACATTTCACCTACCAGCTATGCTAGTTCACCTTGATTACCTTCCTACTGCTGTTTTCCCTTCCCATTGCCTTCCTGTTTAAGCCTTGGGGTGCTCTGCGCAAACAGAGTGCTCAAATGTGCACAGTGCTGCTATTTTCTGGTTTAACTTTTGTCTTCTGCCTTTAAAACCTGGTGTATGGTGCTCACACCCGCTTAGGCAATGTAAAGAGTGTTATGCAGATTCAGACACACCCCCTAGCTTAGCTGTGCTAAGCTAGGAGCAAACCTGAGCCACAGGGCTCCATTCCGCTTACAATATGCCAGACACACACCCCTATGATGTCAGCTAACTCCTAGGCTTGCACCAAGCCATTCCTACTCTTACACTGTTGGGACATGACAAGCATGCTGGGGAAAACAGGGATTCACTATCATTCCCCTCATTTGCATAGGATTGCCTGCTAATGCATAGTTACATATCTCACACTGAGACTCCCTCCTTAGCAATCACTACTCACTTGCAATGTCTTCTGCCTGCCATTGACTTGCATGGCAGAATACTGATTTTAGTTAGACTGCTTAATTTAGGTTTATTTTGTTATTTCCCTCCGATCCCATTTGTGTGCGCTGCCCTACGCTTAAACAGCTGAGATCGGCTAAAAAAAATAAAAGTTGATTTTTTTTAATTTTTTTGCCTATTTGCAATGCCAATGGCCTTATACTTGGCCATTGGCATGCTTACTAACTGATATGCGGCCTTTATTTGGAGCTGTCATAGCTACGTTTTGGTGTTTGCAGAAATGTACTCGGTTACTACATATTGCCTGCTAGAGCTCCTGCACCGATCTTGTATGCCATGCAAGGCATAGAGAATCTGGGGAATTGTTTTAATATTTTGTGACAGAAATAAGTATTGTCTTTTTAAAAACACCTGCTTTTTAATGTATTTAGTGTCAAGCAGAGGATGTCTAATTTTCTGAGCTATTTTTGGTATTGGGGCTTATTAAAGTTGTCTGAGGCAATTTTTGTGAAAAAAACATTGCTTGTGTACATTTTAGCTGTGAATTTAAGGAAAATTTTATGTGTTTTATGCTTGTGTACTCTCTGTGAAAATATTTCTGAATTTTATTTAAGGTAATGACATTATACTGAAAGGCAGTTTGTTATTTTGGAAAACTGAAGTGTACTGTTTGGGCATTTACTTTGTGAACATTGAGGGATCTATAGGGAAGGTTGAGTGTATGCACTGGCTGTGAACTCTGCAGTAACAATTAACCTTCTAAATGACTCCTTCCAGCCATGCTTCTCCCTTGGCAGGAGCATGGGTTCCTTCTTCTAATTTCATCAAAAAAAAAGAAGTTAAAGAGCAATTGCCTATATTGCATGCTCAGTCTAAGTGGCCACTGCTGGTTCCTTAGACCATTTGTTTCTCTAAGATCCTCTAGTATAGTCCTTTCTTCTGTCATGGACCAAGAGTAAGTCATGTTCTCTGGTTGTTCCATTGTTCATGCCAGCCACAGGAGAACCTTCATCTTTGGGTATAGAAGTTTCTACAGGAGGGTCTTCCTGGAGTGGTCAAGGTAAGAGACTTGCTTCCCAGATCAAAGTGCCATCCATTAGTCACTCTCCTCCTCAGGATGTCCCTAGAAAAATGAAAGAAAAGGATAGACATATTTCATCTTAGACCACTCTGTCTGTTGATAAAGGTGACTTACTTACCATAGCCCAAGAGGTGTTGCAGGCTTTGAATCCTGTGGATCAGCAGGATAATGCTGACATTAACTTCAACTCCTCACTTTAGCTCCATAATTCTTGAGGTTGTTGTATCAGATGATTCTGATATTGACAGGGGCAAGACTTCTTCTGCATTATCTGTACAAGTTCCTGACTCTGATTCTGTGGACAATGTTTCCTCAGATTCACCTGTTAAGGAGTTTTCTTTTTTGAGACTGTGTCCAGAATTAACAAAATATTCATGTGGGTGCAAACAGATGTTCCACCCTCATTGAAGGGATACTGTGACATGACACATGTGGCTATGCCATGTTCACCTCCTACTACTGTTCTTCCTTTTCTACCTATTACGCCAGTCTTGAAGGATATGTTATTTTCTGCTGGCACCAAACTTAACAGCCAATCATCAGTCACCAAAAAGATAGATAGATGTATACATTTCTCAGTCTAACATGTATTGCTTTTCTCACCTCAGGTCCAATCGAGTATTTTTTTCTATTTCATCTATAGCTCTGAATAAAGTTCTAGCCAAAGCAAATCCTTCACCTTTGGACAAGGATGATAAAGCCTTTGACAGGATTAAAAAGACACTTCCCTCTCCTTCTGGATCTTACATTTCCAGGTGCATATGTTGAATTACTTACTGACCTGTGTGGACAGTTTAAGAAACTGTTTTGCCAGTTTACCTTCAGAAGGTAGGTTCTGCCTGAATCACATCACTACCACTCTTTCTCAAGTGCCTAAACATTCTTTAAAGCATATGTATGATTGTGTTGACCTTGTCCTGAGGCCTACAGCTACCATTACTACTATGATGAGAGGTTTTGCTTAGGTATGTAATGTAATATTTTTAAAAGAAGTAAAATCTGCGATTTTGAATTCTCCTTTGGACCGAGAGGTTTTATTTAGTCCATTTGCTACTCAGGTTCCCAAACAGTTTTATGAAAGTAGTAAACTGATCCAGACTGTTGCTAAGATTCTTTGACCCACTTTTTTAAGTCCTTCAAAAACCCTGCTTGTTTTTTTTCCCCCAAAAAAGCAAAACAGACAATCCCATCAAGCTAACAGCAAACAAAGATCTAAACAGAAATGTCAAGACATTTCAAAAAGAAGCAGGGTTCCTTTCAGAAAATGGAACAGGCCTCTACATTGTAATAGCTACACCAGTATTCTCCACTACACCCCCCCCCCCCACACCTGCTTCTTCCACTTCATATCTGTCCCAGAAACTGGGTCTCAGTTTTCCTCTTTTGGCAAGAAAGTGTTTCATAAAATGAATTTTGAGAGATGTAAGGGAAGGTTACAAATGGCACCGGATCGACATACTGCCTTTTTTTGGGAATCCCCCTCACTCTTCAAATCAAATAGAATTACTTCAGCACATACTTTCTTTGGGAGTTATAGAACCAGTGTTCCAATGCCAGAGTGAATAAGGATTCTATTGTAAAATGTTTCTGGCACCAAAGAATGATACTTCATGGAGACCAGTTCTCAACTTGTATGTTGACCCTACAAAGTCTCTTATTCCCTTTTTTAAGTTTTGTGCTAACTCTAGCTTTGAAAGATACTTATAATCACATTTTGATTATTTTTGAGTTCAAAGCTTTCCAGCTTTCCTCAGATTTTCTGAGTCTGGGTCATGGTATCAGTTCTCAGCATTACACCTTGGGTTATCTACAGCTCCATAGGTGTTTACAAAATGTCTAGCTCCTGTGACAGCCTACTGCAGATTGCAAGGTACTTGCATATTTCCTTATTTAGATAACTTACTTTTCTTTGCAGAATCTTTTTCCATGTGACAGGAATCCCTTTTATGGGTTACAAACTTCCTTCTCAACCTGGACTTTCAATTAATCAGTCAGAAATCCTCCTTAATTCCATATCACAGAAGTGTGTTTTTAGGGTACATTTTAGATTCCTCCCTGCAAAAGGCGTTCCTAATCCAGAGAAAGAAGATATGTATCTGTAAATATTTCTGAGCTTCTCAAATCAGACGTCAGCTAGAGGGCATCTCAGGATTCTAGGGTTCATGACATCTATGATTCTCATGATTCCCCTTGCCGAGTTGCACATGAGAAAAATCTAGTGATTCTTGAAAACTATGTGGTTCCAACATTCTCACCCTCTGGAAATTCTAATTCCAGTCTGAGTTTTGTGGAGTGATACCTGCTTTGCTGGAGACTGCAGATCTCCCTGAATCTAGTTCCCCCTTTCTGTCTTCCAACTTCAGCTCAGATACTTCAGATTTGGTTGGGGGGCTATTTCAATGCGGGATAAAAGTGAAGGGTCCTTGGAACAAATCAGATGGTGCAAAGCACATATATATCAGAGAAATATATCAGAGAGATATTTGTTATGATCCATGTTATAGAATCTCTTCATCATCTGTGGTCCCTGGGACCTTTACAGGTAATTACAAACAACATGCCATACCAATGATGTGGTACATAAACAAATGGGAGTGGAACACACCAGATCATACTGCCCTGGGCAGCCTGGCAACTTGTGGTTTGGGAGGTCACTCTGAAGCATTATTTAACCCTTCAAGTGTCATATATTCCATCAGAGCAAAATGTATTGGCAGGCAAGGTAAGCAAGAGCAAGGCAGACCCTCAAGTATGGATATTGAATGAGGTTTCAGGAATTAATCAAGTTGTGAGGAGCACCTCAAAATAAGCCATTTGTAGCCCTTCCAAACTTGCAACTAGACAGATTTTATGCCAGGAATCTCTGGAGGTGGTCCCAGAAAACAGATGGTGTCATTCTCTTGAATGGGAATGCCATTGTATGCATTTACACCCTTCCCACTGATATTCAGGGTCATTCTAAAGATTGAGAAAGATTCTCCAAAGATCAATGTGATGACTGGACAGTGCAGTGTTGCAGCAGTAGTATTGTCACCTCACAACAACAGGTTCTCTGGTTTGATTCTCGGCTGGGGTGCCGTCTTTGTGGAGTTTGCATGTCCTCCCTGCATTCATGTGGGTTTCCTCCCATGGTACAAAGACATGTGTCTGGAGCATTTCTCCCCAGGTCTCTCCAAAAAACTGGCTTTGCTCCAAGTTGGACTTTCCCGGTAAACAAATGTTAACTGAAAAAAATGACTCCCTTTTGGCCCAGGCAACAGTGGTTTTCCCTTCTTATGGAACTGGCTGAGGCAGTTACCACAACATTTCTCACAGATTGGATCTACTCACGTATTGCTCGGGGAGTGTGACACATGCTGATCTGGAACTATTACAACTTATTGCCTGGGTACTTCTACCTTCATACCTATTGGGTACCTTTTTCCCTGAGGACATGCAAAAGCTTCAAAAGGAAGCAACAAACTCTGCTGCTAGTACATGTGCATTACGGGAAGGGTTTACTAATCATTGCCACAATAATCGCTTCGCTCGGGCTCGCTCTGCGCCCCACCCTGCCCCCATATCCCACCCGCCCCCGCTGTATCCATATTTATTAGGTTAACAATCCCATCCCACTCAGCTCTGAACCAATTACACCCCCCTGCAAGTCAATATATCTCCTCCCATAATTCTGGCTATCTACCAATATATTAGCTGGCCTTCCTAACTTCTCCCACACAATTAGCCATCCTTTCTTCACAACATGGGTAAAATAACGAATTCTATCATCCCACTTTCAGTTCTTCTCCTATTGATCCCTTATTTCTTATCAAGGTATGAAAACCAAACTCTATTGGGTATTCACTTCCCCAATGGTCACACCTGCAGTCATACAACTCTTCCCTTGAATCTGATCTCTCCTTCTAACTACCCCACTACAAAATCATGCTCTAAAAGTGTGTATCTCACCCAACGCTACCCTAAAGTAACCGCTACAAAAACTGGTCTGAAGATACTATGTAAACTACTACGACTCTTAGATCATCTGAAAAAATGTATTGCTAAAGACGGTGATATTCACCCCAACCCAGGCCCATCCATTAACTTAGACTCTGTCACCCCAAAGTTAGCTCAAAGATCCTCTAGCTCCCTCCTCATCTTCCATCTTAATCTAAGAAGTATAAATAACAAGATTCATAATCTACATGCTATGTTAGCCACACATCTCCCAGACATCATGTGTCTATCTGAAACATGGCTCAAACCATCCACAAAGGATGAAGAGATTCTCCCACCTGGGTACAATATACTTAGGGTTGATTGGATAAAAAAAAAGGGTGGTGGAATAGCTGTAATGTTTAGAAACACATTGAATATCATTATGAATCCATTACAACCTCCCAAGGTCTCTAATATGGAAATAATTGCCCTAAAAATATGCCTAAACAACCAAAAAAGTATCAATCTAATTGTAGTCTACATCCCACCAGGGAAAAACTTAGAAACCTTGGAGCTAACTCTAAGTTGGCTAACCTCGAACTACCCTCAAGAAACCATTGTATTAGGAGACTTTAACATTGACTGGTCTCAGTGCTCTGACCAGATGAATCCCCTGCCCATTAACCTACATGGCTTCTCACAAAACATAACATCTCTTACTAGAATAGGTAATGCTCAACAAAAAGAAAGCACTGTCGACTGGATTCTCACCAATAAAGACACACTTAATTATACCACTGGGACCCTCCCCAATGATCTTAGTGACCACCTTGTCACTTTCATCATAAAACATAAATCGACGTGTATAAACCTTCCCATAAATAGACTAGTTAGAAATAAGATGAAATTTGTCCTAGGACAATTCCTAGCAGAACTTAAATCCTGTAACTGGTCCATGCTAAAAACACTTCCCTTAGATGAGAGTGTGACATACTTTAATGACACATTCCTAAATATACTGGACTCTCATGCACCTAACCGACTCATCAGACCCAAGGTCTGGATAGCACCTTGGCTAACCAAAGAAACCAAATCAAAAATTAAGCTTAGAGACCAGGCCTGGGAAAAGTGGTGTACCACCAAAGCACCCCTAGATTGCATCAAATTTCAGCAGCTCAGAAACTCTACAAAAACAGATATTATCCAGGATAAAAAGAACTATTTCTGTCATCTCCAAGATAAACACCAAAATAACCCAAAGAAGTTTTGGGCAGGTTTTAATAACCTCCTTTATTCTGGGAAATCAACTACCCCTACTCCTGAAAAACTCATTGGTAAAGATCCTGAAGAAATAGCTAATACGTTTAACTCTTTTTTCACCGAGACCATTCAGTCACTAGCCAGTCAGTTACCTACTTCTTCCTCCTCCTTAACCAGTGCCACTCGCAAATCTCTACCCACCTTTAATCTTCAACCAATATCCATCTCCTATATCAGAACCCTATTAAAGAAACTCAAACCATCCACTCTATCGGCTGATCATCTCCCAGCTGAATACCTACAAATAGCATCTGATGTTATAGCCTATCCCATCTCAATCTTGATTAATAGAACTATAACAGAGACCACCATCCCCTCAATTTGGAAAATATCATACGTCATCCCACTTCATAAGGGAGGCTCCTCCACGGAAACATCGAACTATAGACCTATAGCAATATTGTCTCCAATAGCAAAAATTATGGAAAGGTGTGCTCACAAGCAACTCCTACACTACCTCACCCTAAACAATCTTCTGTCCAAAAGTCAACATGGTTTTCGCCCCCATCATAGTACAACCACTGCCCTCCTTTCCTTTGTTGATTCAGTAAATAGCAACCATAACAACAAATTAATTACTTCTGCTCTCTTTCTTGACTTGTCAAAAGCCTTTGACATGGTCAATCTCCAACTATTGCTCCACACCCTTGAAACCCTTCACCTCGATAACTTTGCCCTACGCTGGTTTAATGCTTACCTTTCTGGTAGACAACAAGCAGTCCAGTGGCAAAGCAAGCTATCTCACTTGCTACCTAACACCATAGGAGTTCCCCAAGGCTCTATACTTGGTCCCCTTCTTTTCTCTGTATTCATAAATTATCTCCATTCAGTCATCCCCAAAGCCACCTGCATTCACTATGCAGATGACTCCACCCTGATTTGCTCTGATGTCTCTCTCCATAATCTCCAAGTAGTCACCCAGCACTGTTTTGCTGCTGTTCAGAAATGGTTCTCTGAATGAAAACTCATCCTAAATCCAATAAAAACTAAGCTACTACTAATCTTCCCCACCTCAGCAACCCCCTTAGGGCAATACCCGTCACATTCTAATAATAGGACCTTTCACGTTCAATCCACCAATGGCACCATCATCGAGTCTGTCACCAACACCAAACTATTAGGTGTTACCATTGATTACAAGCTCAAATTTGATATGCACATTAGTCAAACCATTAAGACAGTAAACAAGAAACTTCATTCCATGTACAGAATTAAGAACTTTCTAACTCCTAATACTAAACTAACCATTGCACGTACACACCTTCTCTCCACCCTATTGTATGCCTCCCCAGTGCTATCCTTCCTCAATAAAAATGAGCTTAACAAACTCTCAGTTGCTTATAACCATATCGCTAAATTTGTCACAGGAGCACCTTACCGTACTCATCACTGCCTTAACCTAAAGAAACTTGACTGGTTAGAATTACCCAACCTTCTCAAACTTAACCAACTTACTGAAGCATTTAAAATAATTAAGGAACCAGATAAAACCCCCTCACTGAACAAACTCTTGACCCCCTACTCCAATCTCAACTGCCTCCGATCTTCAAATAGTGTCCTGGTACAAACTACGAAATCTAATAATTCGGGAGGTGATGCTCTTTATGCCAATTCTATTGGAAAGCTTTGGAATTCCCTTCCTAATAACCTAAGACTAACCACTTCACTCAGCCATTTTAAAATTAATCTCAAATCATTCCTTAAGGCACACTGGCTATGTCCTTGTGACAATCCTGACTAATCCCATAGTCGTATACCACCCACATGCTATTATCTAAAGGTCTCTTCCCTCCTCGCTTCTCTAGATCCCTTCAAACATATCTCCTCTAATCACCAAGCCCTTCTCTCTGTACATTTAGTTCCTCTTGGACTGCCCTCTCCTTATATTTCTAGAGTCGATCTGTGAAAAAAATTTTCATCCTTCTCCTCTGAGATTAAAATCTTAATCCTCTTGACTGCTTAACGTATCTGTATTTCTGTTTACTTACACATCATGTACTTGTGAATTTATTAGAATGTAATTTTGTGTCTCTCTGTTTTATGTATACTAAGAATGTAGCTGGATATAAGTCTATGTATTGTTTTTTAAATGTGGAGCTTTTCTCCCCGGGTCTCTGCTGAAAATGGATATGTATCCAGTTAGACTAACCCGGTAAACAAATGTAAAATAAATAAAAATAAATAAAATAAAAAATAACCATGAGACATTCCTGGATTCTGTATCACTGGTTCTTCTGTATTTGTGCGAGCTGTTATCCTCTCCTCTGTGTTTCTCTTTAACAAGATGCATTTGTTGGCAGTTTCAACAAATCTGCCCAAGGATCCTCTTCTTTCTTTTCAGATATTGCTCAAGATGTTCTAGAAAGGGGTCTTTCATTTGTAAGATTACCTAGCATACAGGTGGCATGTTGTTGAGATCCTTACTTTCTGCTGGAAAGGTAACATCTGTCATTTGAAGAAGCTCCTTTAGCAGTTTTTGATTCATTATCTAGAAGACTGTTCTAGTTATTTCTCTGACATCTGCAATAGAGTATCTGAGTTTCAAGTCTCTTAATGAATGTACCCTATTTGGTTTTCCCTAGAAACAGGATTAGTGCTATAAAAAATCCCCACTCATACCTACAGTACTCTCAGAGTTTGCCTTAAAATCTAGCCATCATTCTCCCAGTATTCTCGACTGTAATTTTAAACTAGGGACAAAAGGATTCTCTATATTTTGAGCACACCTACACAACTCCAAAATTGTCTTGTCAGTACTCTGTCCTTTAGCAAAGCTAAACACTGATGTAATTTCTATGAAGGGGCAAAGAAAGGACAATCGATCTCAACTCAATCCCCTGTTGGCTGCTCCTTGTTATTTTTCCTCTTGCTGTTCCTACAATGATAAAACAATTCCAGGTAGAATCAAGGCACATTGTAACAGCCTTGCTGTTTTTGAATGCATACTGGAAAGGGATAGACTCAAAGCTTTGCAGATTTGCAGAGGTAGCTGTTTAGTCATTTGTTCATACTTTTACAAAGCATTATTGAATTGATTTGTTATCCAGTTCCAGAAGAGGCTCTGCTAGGACCATAATCTTGAGGTCTCGTAGAGCCCATCTTTCCTCCTCATAGGATGAATAACTTATGGTAATCTTCACATATTGCCACAGACTTCTTCAGCAGTAAGTATGATGAATGAAGTACACTCATGTAATTTGCATTTACTATTATCAGTAAATATTCAAATTCCTCACTGTTGGATACCTTAAGGGACATCAGCTATGATATCACCACTAAAGAGATATCAGTGAATGTGACACTGACCTAGAATGAGGAGGCAATTTGTATTTTAACTGTCCTTTGAATTGTAGGTGAGAAGGCACACGTGTCTTCTGCTTAGCATTTTTGTAAGATTATTCTCATGCAATACTGTGAACTTTAACTGGTAATGAAGATGTGCATTACTTAAAGACATGCTTTACAGCATCTGAAAGAAACTGGATTGGTGAAGCAAGGTATCCAGCAAAGAACAGGCACAAATAATGATGACAGAAATGACCCAGTCAAAAAAAAAAAAAATGAAATGAGAAATTGAGCAATACATTTCAGAAAACAAAACTCACAGCACCAGTAATACAGCCATCACAATATTTATACTATTAGAGATTAACCATGTACTCTCATTTAACAGCACTTTAAAAAAATAAATACAAAATTATGTTTAAACCAAATCATAGAGCAGAGCCTACCACTTGTTTACAGCACCATAAATACAGAAATGTTATCTGCTTTTTCCATTTGTTTGATAGTGATAAAGTCATGTTTATCAGTAACAGTATTTGCATTGTGTTCCAAGTAGGTCACATTATGGATTATCCCATCTGCAGAATGACTTTTGCTGCCTAGTCATGTTAGACTGGAGTCCCTTTGACCCGCAATAATAAACTGTGCATAAATATCCACTGGAAGGACTCATGCTTATAGCCTATAGTAGAGCATTGTGAAGAAACATAAGCAGGTATCACATAATTCTCATTTTGCATTTTTAGTAGTAAACCTACATCCCTAAAACACACTTTTATACAACCCCTTACTAACTTTCATTTATTTCTGTTCATAAATAGACATCTGGTGTTTTGCCACATGCTGCAAACTCATTTCTGACCTACTAGTTGTTTTGTCTTTTTGGCTTTTCCCAGTTAGGGGTCGCCACAGCAGAACTTCGGTCCACTTATGATTGGCAGTAGATTTTTTATGGTGCTGAGTTGCCAGCCCGATGCCCAACCTTCAGCGAAGGCACGCCCATTCACGCATATCTTTTGGAGGCCACTCAACCACGGGGAGGACATGCAGACTCCACATAGAAGGTACTCCAGCCATGAATCAAACAGGAGAACCTCTTGCTGTGAGGCAACAATGCTACTGCTGTACCACCGTGGCTTATTTTGAGGTACTAGTACAGTCTAATAAATGCTTTCCATCCGTTAACAATGACTGTGGAACTTGGTAATTCTTATGCAGCTGTTCACATAAGCATTAACAGACTACAGAGAAAGTCACGCTTCCACAGTATCCTTTCACAATACATGCCACAACATTAAACATGCTTCTTTTCCACATCCTGCTACTATTCCTCCTAACCCTGCTCACACACATCACATCCTTCCATCACACTAATCCTGCATACCATAATGTTCCCACAAACCCAGAAAATCAAAAGCACACTATATATGCCACCTGGTGATAATACTACTACATCTGAGGATATTCTGAGCTGGATATCTCATAACATAGACCTTGAAACTGTACCATTCACAGCTGCACAATAAATTCTGAGTCTGAGTGTAAGATCTGCTTAGGCTTGTGATCCTGCAATTTAAAGAGCCAAGCATTTGATGACTGACAATTGCAAACTTTTTAAAAATTATTTATTTATTTATTCATGTTTTTGTGTGAGTGTTTGTGCGTGTGTGTGTGTGTAACTGATAACTGTTGATTCAGATCACACCAGACCAGACCAGCAGGCTGAGAGGGCTTTCTGTTAGGTCCAGTCTGCATATCTAAGTATTGTGATTTGCTGGAATTCTATAAAGGGTGGTGCCAAAGTGCTGAAAAAGAAGAGGATTTAAACATTTTGCATGAGGGAGTACTGTTGCGAGACATTTTAGTTGGACAATTATTTTATAAGAAGATTTGCAGCTCATTTTTAGGATGGGGATACATCATTTCCCCTTTCAACAGAGTGTTTGCATGCTTCCATGAGGGAAAGGAACCTAGCTCAAAGAGAGAAAGTGAAATCAGGAGAGTGTTAAATGCACTAGTAATGCTAAGGACAGCATTGTTATAGTCATCAGAATTTACTTTATATGCCATTAGTCAGGAACAACATTTTAGGATGAGCAAACAGAAATTTTATTTTTGCAACACCGGGAGTCAGGTCTTTATAGCGCTTGATGAAGCATTTTTTTTTTTACATACAAAAAATGTATTTTTATACATTTTCTTATCAAACTGGTCATGCAATTTCATTATGTTACAATGACTGTGTCCTATAGAAAACTTTGCAAATGTTCTGTCTCATGATTTTTGCTTCAGACTTTACGTGAACACCTTTTTATACATGATTCACCTGCTTCCAAGGGGTTTTGTTTTTGACTTTGGATGTTTCAAACCTGCCCTAGCAACAACGCTCTCCTAGCCTGGAGGAGTCAGGCTAATAACTGTAACACATATTGTTCTCTCTTATTACATACTAAAATAATACAGTTTAAGAAACAGCAATACTGTGGCTTATGAAAGTGTATTTTTCCAGCCCTGTATACAAATTATATTTGCTTTTTAACAATTATATTATAACATCATTAATAAACTGAAATTAATATACATTTTAATAAGCTGGTCTTGTCCCATAACAGCATGGGAGAAATTATTTTGTGTCTCTGTTTATATTGAGGTAAGTCCATTCTCTCATTTGTCATTGATTTTAGCTCAATGCAGTGAATCCCTAAGAGCTGATTAATGCATGCTTGGGGTAAGTATATATGTTCAACATGTTGAAATTACTATATTGTTGTAGTAATTGTTTCTTTTTTTTTTTTTGCTTCACTTTCATCATCATCCAGTACCAGAGATATGCACAGAAATGTTCTGCCATTTTGTGGAAAGGGTGTAGCTGCATGTTGCACATGGAAGCACAAGGTCATCACATGATCACTGCTGGCAAAAAAAGTGTTGTCTCTTGTTGGGGATAGTATATTTGTTTAACAACTGCAAGTTCAAATAGCAAAATGTTGCTGTAATTTTTACATTTTTCATCCTTTTCTCAGTGAGAAATTAGTGTACAGGAAGGGGGTGTCATTTTGGGAGCATATATTACATGAGAGCAAATGACAGTTATGATTTATATGGTTTGTTTCAAAGAGCAAAGGTTGTCATTATTATAGTTTGAACCAACTCCACATTAAAAGGTGGTGTGCCTTCTCAGAAAGGGTGCAGTCTACAGGGACACTGTGTGCATTTCATACCCAAATAGGTTATTAAGAATCTTCTTCTTTGGGCTTTTCCCAGTTAGGGGTCACCACAGTGGATCACCTGTCTGCTCATGATTGGCAGTAGAGTTTTATGATGTCGGGTTGCCAGCCCAGTGCCCAACCTTCCACAGAAGGCGCACACATGCACACTGTCACACCTAGGGCCAATTTAGAGTGTCCAATCCACCTACAGCATATCTTTGGGATGTAGGAGGAAACCGGAGCTCCCAGAGGAAACCCACGTGACCACAGGGAGGACATGCAGACTCCACACAGAAGGAACCCAGCCGAAGATCGAACTGGAGAACCTCTTGCCATGAGGTGACAATGCTAACTGCTGTACCACCGTGGCCACCCCAAATAGGTTATTAAGAATACTTTTTTATTAGTATTATTATTACTGTGGCCTACTTTAAAGGAACTGAAATATCGTTTATTACATAAAACTAACTAAATCCAGCATTTCCCAAGGCTTTTGTTAGTCTATTTAGGCAGTGTATCTAATTTTTACCTTGGGGTAGTTTGACAATGTCTTGCAAACTGTGGTAAATCTACTGTGAATGACATCATCATTAAATCAAAAGGAGAAAAAAATATTTTTTCCACTAGCCAAGACAAAATTTGTTTTACTGCAAACAGAGTACTATATTTATATGCTGTCTTATTATATATAATTTTTTTCATTTTTCATTGTCAGCAGACCTGGAACCCAGATACAATGAAGGGGATGGCCGGGTGCAAGGTGTTGAGTCCAGTAAAGGTACTGTCAGCATTCATTTATTTGAGTGAAATTGGCAATGTGAATGTGTTTTTGGCTGTAACTGTAGCCAATCCTACTACAAACTTCTCTGACACAATAACAGAGTAATCCAAAGCACTTCTGATCCTCTATTCATAAACTCCTTTATCTTGGACAATCCGACACTCCATCACCCACAACAAATCAACAAAGGCAGCATCACTTCTCACTTCAATTCCCATTTTATACAAAGTGTTCTCTCCTTACTCAGCAATAATCCCCCTCTCCACCCACAATCTCATAAAAACTTGAACCTCTGCCAGGTCAGTTTTATTTCCAGTCTTTCCCAACAGCAACTTTAAAAAAATATTGGTGCTCACCAAAAGCAACTACACATGCACATTAATGCAGCCTCAGTCATGCCGCAACAGACATGCATACACATAGTTCCACACATATGCACATACTTACACCCCCCCCACACACACACACACATACACACACACACACACCTGCAGCTTTGTTGGACTTTTCTGCACAGGGAATACTTTCCAAGGAGTGAATGGGTGACTGTTATTTTGATTGTGTTTACTTTTTCCTCCAAGAGAACAATTTTACTTGGCTGAATGATTCTCTGAACTGCTCAGCTGATCAGATCAGGAGACACAGACGTGCTGGTTGGGCACATGCCTAATTAGCATTTCTAACCCCCCCTGGACTGCCTCATCAGCATGCAACTTTATCTGTGTGACCTCTCCACACTGAGGCTCCTGCAAGGGGAAAACCGATTTGGAACTATGAATCAACACGGTTTTTCTTGATGTGAAAAGCTTCTGAAATAAGGCTTCTGCATCGTTTTAAGCCTTTCTGAATCCCAAGGACAGTTTTTCTGATAATCATACAGGTATGAAATTATTGGGAACAGTCATAACGATAAATACTTTACCAGGCAAACTCTACCATCTCCACATCTTTTTGTTACACGTCATGCTTGAAAGACAGTTTTACCTACACTTTCAGCTTGTGTAGTCATATCACGTAACAGTATTGTACATATTGTTTGCATTATTAATGCTAATATGAAAATATTTAATGTTTTTCATAATGTTTTTGCAAACAGCTTCAATAACTGAAACCTTGCACATCCCATGGTGATAATTTCAAAATGCCACCTTGTTCTTAATGCATGGATAGCTCATCTTGCAACATTAAGCTATTGTTATGAATAAAAAACACAAGTGACTGGTAAATGTGCCATTATATGAGATCCACCGAATTTCTGGCTGGAAAGAGAAACAGACCTTCCTGTTTTGTTAGGGAGGGTCTGCACCATTCTTATTTTTGGAGTCAATCTTTTATTCAAACATTTTTTGTAATGATATGTCATAACTTATATATATATATATATATATATATATATATATATATATATATAGGTGTGTATTGTTTAAGCTAAAACACATTTCATTGAAAAACAAACTGGCACAGTTGGTCAAAAACAAATTTAATTGAAAACACAAATGACTGAATCACATTTGATAGAAAAATGTACATGGTTATAGAAAATCAATGCTATTGAAGTTTTTATGATAGGAATTACAATGTAATTTAGTGTTGCTTGATATTTCTGGCTTGCTAATGGCCCCTGTTATGTTGCATGCATATCTCTTTCTAGAGGTTTGTGTTTGTACATGAGTAATGAGTCAGTGTGTGAGGAATTTTCTGTTTTCTCTATGGCTGTGCACTTGGCAGAGGGCCCCAAAGTTTCTGTATGCAGACAATGTGGCATTACAGGAAGACTCTGAGATAGAACTTCAGCAGCAAAAGATAGAAGAATGGAATGCAAAACTGAAGGCACATGGGATGAAACTAAGCACAGATAAGATGGTTGTCATGGCAGCAAATTGGGGAAATCAGAAGAAGCTGAGAATAGAGATAGAAGGGAAGATAGTGGAACAGGTAAACAGCTTCAAGTATCTGGGAGGGGTGGTTGAGGAGAAAGGGAGTCTGAGTGAACAGGTCAAAGCTAGAATCAGAGGGGCTGCAGCCAACTGGCACAGAGTGTCAGCTGTAGTTTATGACAAAAGAATGCAAAAGAAGCTGAAAAAAAAGGTGTACAAGACAGTGGTGCGACCAGTACTACTGTATGGTACAGAAACCTGGGCAGTAAAGGCAGAACAGTTGAAGAAGCTAGAGGTGATGGAAATGAAGTGCCTGAGAAAGGTGGTAGGATGTACACTGTGGCAAAGATGAAGAAATGAGTACATAAGAGCAGAAGCAAAGGTAGCTTCAATTGCAGAAAAGATGAAAGAGAACAGATTACAGTGGTTTGGACATGTGCAGAAAAGCAGAAGACAATCTGATGAGGAAGATTTGGGACAGACACAAAGAAGGTAAGAGGAACCAAGGATGTCCAGCAAAGAGGTAGATGGATTGTGTGAAAGAAGATCTGCGACAATCAGACATGAGTGTTGAAGAAGGCAGGAGTGTGGTACTGAATTGAGAGAGTTGGCGACAGTTAACACGATACTCCAACCCCATGTAGAAAAAATTGGGAAAAGGGGAGCTGATGATGATGATAATGGTGCACTTGTGGAGTTTTAAGTAAGAGTGGGGAGTTTGTCTTGCCAAAATAAAAAAAATGAAGGTATACTTAGTGTAAATGAAATTTTCTATGAAATGTTTCAATGATTAGTGTTTTCAAAGAAATGAGCTTGATATAGTATAGTGTAAACACTATGCTGTATAAGCTCGCTGTTGAACGGGGTGAGGAGGTCCTATGTCTAAGAACATCTGATGTTCTGAAGACCCTGAGGTGAGTAAAATCAAGGAAAGCAGTTGATCCTGATAATATTATGGGAATATTTCTAAGAGACTGTGCTGCCCAACTGTACATTGTGCTAACAGATATACTCAACACATCCCTGCAACTAGCCATTGTACCCAGTTGCTTCAAAAATATGACAATCATTCCCTTACCCACAAAATCCCAACCGACAAGCTTAAATGATTACTGGCCAGTTGCTCTTACATCAACAGTAATGAAATGTTTTGAGCGGTTGATCAAGAATGAGAACCATATCTCTTCAAGCATACCTGCAACACTGGATACATAACAGTTTGTTTATAGATCTAACCGCTGCACTGTTGATGCAATAGCTATAGAATTTTATGAATCCTTGGCACATCTAGAGAGCAAGAAATGCTATGTCAGAATACTGTTCATCAATTTTAGTTCCGCCTTTAACACTGTCACCCCCCAGAATCTGATATTGAAGCTGATCCAGCTGGGCATCAACAACCCCCCCCCCCCATGTAACTGGATACTGGACTTTCTCATCAACCGACCACAAAAGGTGTGTGTGGGAAATAACAGTTCAATCAGTATTACATTGAGCATGGGTGTCCCTCAGGGCTGCATCCTGAGCCCTCTGCTGTTCACCTAGTTGACACACCATTACATGGCCAAGCATGAATCCAACAGAATCTTCACGTTTGCGGATGATACCACTGTCGTAGGTCTTGTCAGAAATGGTGAGAAAACAGCATACATGGATGAAGGGCGACCATCTGATAGACTGTTGTGACAGCAACAATCTGGCCTTAAATGTAAACAAGACCAAAGAATTAATAGTGGACATCAGGAGAACTCAAGAGATACATCAACTTTTGGAAATTAAGGGGATGGCAGTGGAATGAGTCAAAAACACAAGGTTCCTGGGGGTGCACATCTCAGATGACCTGCCCTGGTTGACTTATATTAGCCACACAGTGAAAAAGGCACAACAATGTCTGCACTTCCTATGGAAGCTAAGGAAGGTAAACTTGTCTCAGTCCATCCTCAAAGCCTTCTACAGGGGGACCATCGAGAGCATCCTCTCAAATAACATCATAGTTTGGTATTGTAACTGCAAAGCATCTGACTGCAAGGCTTTTCTGAGGGTAGTGAGGACAGTGGAAAAAGTCATTTCTCATGCTATTCCTTCCTGAATGTGCAATAGTCAGTGAGTCACCACTCCACACATGTGCAATAAGAACATCAGAATATATCATACTACAACTTATGAAGTGCGATATTCTAAGTAATCACAATGTGATTTGCATTTCCTACTATTATAATATTGTCTAATGTCTTCCTGTCCAGTTATGGTAAATTATTGTATTGTTAATATTTTAATTATCACTGTATGTGCATTAGCCTTGCTGTCATTCAAACTATGTGTTCATTGTTATGTTTTGCACGGAAACCAACACAATGTAATTTAATTCAGCTTGCACTGCTATGTATATCGAATTGACAATAAAATTCACTTTGACTTTGAATTTTGACTTTGACTTTTTGGGATATTACAAGTACATCTTCATTAATTAGGCAACTTATTCAGCAAACAACAGATGCACCCAAATATTTCCTTACTTTGTTAAGGCCAGCCTCTAGAGTGTTCTAACTTTCTGAACCTTGTCCTTACTAATATAGTGCCAGCTCATTCTAACTGTCTTAAACCCCCATTCATGGTCATCTCTGATCATTTAGCCATATGTTTCTTCCTAAAAACCTACTTTACTCACCAAAACAATCTCACTGTATTCTACGGCTTTTACATAATCACTGCTTATTTTATACTAGCCCACCAGGCAATCATAAGTGGTAAAAATCACCTCAACTGATGACACTACAGACTTTCCAGAATGTTGTTCACATCTTGATACCTGCATTGAGGCATCCATGTCTACTTGGCATACGCATAGTGCTGCATTCATCAGTAAGCTTTTATGGTAGAATTAAAGTAAGATTAAGAATATTTTAGTCATCTACTATTAATCTTTATTTTCTGATTATAAAAGGTAATGAAATTATGTAATCAAAGTCCTCAAAAGTATCATCAAGGAAACCCAGTCCTGTGGTATATAAGGATAAAATGATGATTGTACCCCAATGATGCCTCTTCATAACATATGTTCAACTAATGCTACAAGTGCTGGCGGGACAAGGCAAGATTACTTTAGGCACTCATTCGCTGACACTGTCTTGCTCATGATGGGAGATGGCATGAAGCTTGGCTAGCTGCAGTCTTTCACAAACTCGGAGTTTCAAAACTTTGAACTGTAAATGGTTGAGACCATAAGATCAATGTTTTGAAACTTTGAACATTTTGAATGGAGATTGCCATACAGCATGGAATGGTAAATTTACCGTTTTCCTCAATGTAGTGCAATCCCGGAGTTGATATATTTATTTAGCAGGGGGTGTGAGGGGTGCAGGACGGGCTTGCCCCCTGCAAAAATGTAAAAAAAAATGTTTGTTTTTATTTTTATTTTTTTATAACCATTTCAAAGTTTCAAAACTTTGATCTTGTGGTCTCGACCATTTGCAATTCGAAGTTTTGAAACTTCGAGCTTGCAAAGTAGTAAAGTAGATTCACACATATATATATATATATATATATATATATATATATATATATATATATATATATATATATATATACATATACACACACAGACACACACACACACACACACATATATATAGGGCAAAGACCAGAAAATGAATGTTGTTATGTTAAAATACATAACAGTGATACATTCTATGCATGTTCTATGGGGTACAGTGGTTCTACATAACAACGTCAATTTTCTGGTCGTCTACATAACTGTTTGTTGACCAGCTGCCCTACATACATTATAGTTATATAGTTATATATACACACACACACACACACACACACACACACACACACACACACACACACACACACACACACACACACACACACACACACACCACCATTTCTAAGTATAATAGGCTGTCTTCTTTCTGACACTGAAACAGCTGTACCACTAGAACTGTATATGTTACTGAACACTCAATGGATCATTATAAATTAGAGCAGCTTCTGGGAGGGGTAAGAAAATATGCAGTGAGTGGAGTAAGAGATTGTGATCATGGTCATGGAACTAAATATTCACAAGTCAGACTGGCAGATCTAAAGCTGACCGGGGCAGTCATTGTTCTCATTGGCTTGTCATTTCCTAGACTAAATACATCAGATTGACAGAGAACATAAAAACGTACTCTGTCCTTTGTCACAGAAGCATTAGGCCTGCCATTGCATTAGAAGATTTTGAACTGCTATGCTAAATTATCCTTGTTTAGCTGTTATAGAACCACAGCCTCAAGTAAATGCATTGACAAGTCTTAGAAGTTGTGAGTGTTGTAATGTGATAATGTTCAATCAGTCTGAAATCGTGGGAAGTCCCACAAATTTTTTTTCAGCTAACAAGGCTCTGAGCTGTCAGTGACTGATTCCTGTAGTCCAGGGTTTAATTTTCTCAGCTTTCATTTGCTGTGTGTATGATTCTGGGAAAGTCTGTTAACCAGCAGTGCTCTGGACTAATTGGGAAATTGGGACAGGCTACACATTGATTTCCTGGACCAAATTCCTAGTAATTACCTATGAATAATGATAACTGCAGAAGTTAAAAACAAATTTCCAATGGCCAAAATTTGTTTTTTTATAAACAGTACTGATGTTGGTACTTATACCACAAGGAATTTATAAATACCTCTTTAAATATTTGTCAGCTGACAACCATTTTCCCTAAAACTCATTTTCATACCCCATCCTCTTTCTCCATTTGATTTTAACATTACTAAAGCAAGACTAGCTTAACACTCCATTCTCTGTTTTATACCTTTAGGGTACCTAACCACATGACCTATGGTATACGTAGTATCTTCTGCCTAAAAAATCTGTGACAAATTAATAATTTTCAGATGCAATGTCATCTGCCTTAGGCACCATAATACAAAACAAAGAGCTGTAATCAATCAAAGTGTTGTAAAGAGACAAGAAACATAACATCTCAACAATGAAATCAAAGTGATACTAATTTATTTTGCAGTTTCAACTAAGGAATCAAAGAATATAACTATTCAGGTATTCTGACTAAATGCCTTAGAAAATCAGAACCAGATGATGTGTTTAAATTAGACCTGATTTCATGCATGAACAACTATGTTTTAAATGCTAGTAATTCCCTACAGTCCAGAGCTTTATGCCTGTTTCTCATAATATATGCATGTTAGAACATTTAAAATTGACAAAAAAAAAATTCTAAATGGACTAGCTTAAATAGAGTCTCATGAGTTTATAAATCTAAAATATACTATATATGTCATGACAACTTTTTAAATGTGTTTCAGGTTAATTACACAAACTGAGATGATGTTTACCTATGAACTTGCAGATGTATTTTTTTTCTATTTCATATCTGTTTTCATTCTTTTGAGCCTAACTGCAATACTGCAATGAGTAAATGAGACACTGGAATACTTTAAAATTAGGAAAAAGTCAAGAAATATGAAGTGAAGCAAAGTAGAGACTGTAGTAAACAGACATATGTTATAAATGAAATAATTAAATGTCATTGTTTGGCAAATTGTGACAATGGATACAGTTACTCAATTGTGCAGCATGACAAAGGCCTTAAAGAAGCATACAGCTGATAATACCAAAGTGATAAAAAAAATTTAGTGGATATTGGAGAAGACTAGCATACACGATTAAACACTTATGACTTGTTCTTAAACTGATGTGGAAACCATGTGAATAACTAGGGCAAAGCTGAGTAAAGGTAATACAGTCACATTTGTCCTCATCCTATTGATTATTGCAGTTTTTATCTTCTCAGTAGTAGCGTGATTAGTCGGTCTGTAACGGCATCAGTGAAGGATGGTCTTTGAGGATTGAGACACCTGGGTGGCATAGTCCTAGGTGTCCTAAAAGACAGCAGAAGGATAATACACATAAGTATAGCATAACTACAAAATAACTGTTCCCAGATTAAACATGAAATGTACCACTTCAATATTACCCACTCGAGAAATATAGAACGGCCTAGAGATTTGAAAAAAAATAACAGACTGGATGAAAAAAAAATAGAGGAACAATGGCAACATATCCTTGTTTGAGCCATAACAGAAATTTAGCTTCGCTCCCCCCAAAAAGGACAGGCAAATGGCACATTTTGATAACAAACCATCTTTGAAATGCTAAAATTGCAATCAAATTAACTGTCCCTGAAACATGTCTACAGATTTAACACAGAACATTCCATTTTAAGGTATTGCCAATCATGTATACCTAAGAAATGCTCTGACAAACATGCCTATGGCAGCAATACACTTCTAACGAATCTACATAGATAAAAGTGTAAAAGCCTTTTCTACAGAATTTTCTTAATTACATTCTAGCATATGCAGTATGGAGCTGACAAAATGCAAGCATACCATCTCAAGTTCAGTAATCCTTTGTGCAGCTATATCTCAAAGTAAGAGCCTCTTTTTTGTGTAATCTACATAAACAAGTCTCCTCACCTTCAGTTTCCCTAGCTACACAATTGCCTTTTTACAGTGTAGATTCTGGGCTGTTAGCATGGTGAAGATATAAATCAGGTGTGAACTCGTTAGAATTGCTGAATCCCAAATACTTGGCTCTGTGTATCAGATGTAAATATAGTGCAGACACTCCCTTAGTGTTTGTTTTTTTTTTTAAACAATTTTATTGATTTTAAAGAAATAAATATAAACAATTAGATGTTCTTTTAACATAAAGATATTTACAATTCAAAAAGTGTTCACATAAGGATTCACAGGGTGGGAGGGTGGCCTAATGGTTAAGGTATTTGCCTTACAAACACAAGGTGCAGGGTTCGATTCTCACAAGGGATAATTGGCTAGGCTTACAATGGCTCTCAAGGGCAGTTAGCCTAGTACTAACCTATGAACCTATGAACCTATGAACATAACAATGTTTAACAAATAAAGTGAAATTACTAAAACTATATACAAAGACATCCATTGAATATCATTAAGTTGCCTAGTATTTGCTTATTCCATATATATAACACATAGAGAGGTTGAAATTTGATTTATATGATATCATTGTCAATCTCATTTCGACAGATTCTGTAGATTAACCCATATATGATAGTTATAAGTTTTTCTAGATGTTCTAGATGTCAAAGTTGCAATCTGCAATTGACTAACTTCCAATAGTATTTTCTTAAAATCATTATAGGAAGGAGGGAATTCAGATATCCAGTTCCTTGTTATAGTTTTCCTGGCTACTACCATTATTGCCCAAAGTAAGGAATGTTTAACTTTTTTTTACACAACCAGGTACGGGTGTATTGAGGAGTACTAATGATTTGGTCAAAATAAAATGATCTGTGAATATTGCTTGTAGGAGTTCTTTAACGTTTTCCCAAAATGCACTTAAAGCAGGGCAGTCATAAAACATATGGTTCCAGTCAATGTTTACATCTCTTGCAAATATTTAGTTTACCATTCATTTTGTTCATTAATTGGGGAGTGTAGAAGGGTCTATATAAAAATCTCCAGGAATATATTTTCTATTTAAGTTAAAGTGTTGTTTTCCCTGCAGATTCTAATATATTTGTTTTATCTAGATCCCTTGGAAGTGTGTTATTAACTGTATAAAAATGGTTCAAGAAATTAGCAGGACAACAACATGTTTCTTCTCTGATAAGTCTGTATATAAATGCCATGTTGTCTGAATAAGTTTGTTTATGTTGAATAACTGAATTAAAGAAATCTAGCAGTATACTAGTGACCTGTTTATTAGCAGAAGTGATCGGGATCATCTTATTTTGCAAGAATAGTCTGAGGGATTGTATGTTAAGCCATAGGGAGTTGTCTAACTGATATTCACTTATCTGATATACATCCTTCACCCTATCATCTATAATAAGTTGAAACCAATACAAAAGACCTTTTTGTTTAAGCAAGGTAATTTTATCTATATCTGAGGATTGTAAGGATTCTTGAGTAAAGGCTATCGGGAAAATTGTAAAAAAAGTTCCTTGTACTTATTGTGTTTAAATATAAAGTTTCTAAAATGTATTAGTATGTTAAGTAAGTAGCTAAATGAATGTTTTAGTATGCTGTGTAACATGAAATAATCTTTAAATATCCATAATATTGGGTTATTTATTAATTCTAATTTGTATGGCTGTGGTTTCGATATTAATAGCATAGCTGAGGATTCCCAGAATATTTTCCATTTGGCCTGATATGGTGTATCTAAAAGTTGTGCTATGGACCTAATAATAGCTCCAATAGAATAAAGGTTCAAATCAGGAAAGGCTATGGCCCCTTTGTTCCAACTATGAAGGTGATGTTTGAGTGCTATTCTAGGTTTCCTGGGAAACCAAAAAAAACTTTAATAACAGAGAATTGATCTTATTAATAAAAACTTTACTGGGAAGTATTAAAATAGATAGTATAATATAGAACATTTTAGGAAGGATTATCATTTTAATGATAGTTGACCTTTCCTCAGTTGTAAAAATAATTGTATTCCATTTTGTTAATAAAGTTTGAATATTTACATAACATCTATTATAATTTAGTTTTGCTATTAATTTAATATATTTAGCAATAATGATGCCTAAATATGTAATTTGATCTGTGATGTATTTGTTAGTGTCTTTGTTAATGTTTCTCTTATTATAGGTAGGATCTTAGTTTTATTATCATTGAATGTCAGTCCAGATATAAATTGAAATGTGTTAACAGCTTCAAATAAGGCTGTTATGGAAGAATTATCTCCTTTAGTAGTGATGAGCACATCATCAGCAAATAATTGAATTTTAGAAGTTGTTTCTTCACTAATTTCCAAACCTTCTATGTTTTTATGTCCTCGTATATCGTTAGCCCATGGTTCCATTATGAGAGTAAACAATAAGGGAGATAAGGGACAGCCTTGTTTTGTTCCTTTAGTGATGGGTATTTGAGTCAATGTGTATGATCCAATTTTGATATAAGCCAGAGTGCTTTTGTAAAGGTGTAATAGTAAATTAATAAAATTATCTGAAAAGTTTAAACATTGTAATAATGTGAATAGATAATCCCAATGTATTGAATTGAATGCTGAGTTAATGTCAAGACTAACCAGAGACAAGTTGTTTTTTCTTTCTGTGTGAATAATCAATTAAAATAAGAGAGCGTTTGATGTTATCATATGTACTTCTATTAGTTACAAAACCTGTTTGGTCATCATTAATTAACTGGGGTAAGATTTTTTTTTAGTCTATCAGCACAGATGTTCATAAACATTTTGTAATCAATATTTAAAAGAGTTATGAGCCTATATGACATATAGAATTTAGGGTCCTTACTAGATTTAGGAATGGGTGAAATAAAAGTATATCTCCAGGATGGTGGCAAAATAATGTCATTCTGGGCTTTATGGAGTACATTATGTAGTAAAGAAATAGCTGTTTTAGGCATGATTTTATACAATTCAGGTATGATGCCATCATTGCCTGGTGCTTTGTTCTGTTTAAGTTTGTTAATTTGAGATTGTATGTTTGGTAAAGATATCTGTTTATCTATGATTTCTGACTGTTGTTTGTTGAGTGTGGCATACTGTTTTTTTTTAAATGTATTGTTTTATCTTATCTAATGGTTGAATGATCTGAGATGTTTGATTTATTGTGTGAAAATTATGTCTAAATTCATTAATTATGTAATGTATATTATAAACCGTTTTCTTTTTTCTAGATGAATATATTTCTTTAATATGATTATGTTTGTTGATTCTTTTTGTTTTATTTGCAAGATTAGTTAAATGTTTCAAGTTTATTGAATAGGCTAGGAATTTAAATTTCTCTAAGGAAATCATAGTCTTATGATGTAAGATTGCACTATAATTCTTCCTTAATTTTATTTTTCTTCTCTAATATTCTTAGATGCGGACTTGTCATTAATTTTAAGATGTAATCTATCTAATTTGTCTTGTATTTTTTTAAGTCTTCGTCCCAGGACTTCCTTTTGTTATAATACCATTTATTTATTTATCTGTATAAGTAAGCTTTTAATGCATCTCAGCCATAAATGTCGTGAGAGTTGGATGTTTGATTGAATTTTATAAAATTTTGTGTTTCTTCTTCAAAAAATGTTTGAAATTGTTTTAGCTGAGTTATATATGCAGGTATTCTTATATGAGTCATTGGGGTGTCATTTAAATAAACCTCAAATATAATTGTATTATGATCTGAAATAGGGTAAGACACAATCTTGGTGTTTTTTAAATCATTTATTATTTGTGTGAATATGATTACCCTATCTATTCTAGAGTATGATTTGAATCTATTACAATTGAATGTAAATTGAGGTGAGCTCAGGTCTGTGTAGCCATGAATATCTTTTAGATGATATGTATCCATGAATTGTATTAGTTGTTTAGCTTGTGAGGATATTTTCCTTTTTCCTGAAGTGCTAGAGTCCTTTTCATTTAAAACACATTTAAAATCCCCTGCCATAATAATATTATCCTCAGATTGAGATACAATTTGGTTCAGTTGTTGTTTAATAGTGCTGGTTCCAATACCCGGTAACTAATAATTGTTTACTAAAGTGAACATTTTTGTATTTATTTTAATTGCCACCAAGCACAACATCCCTTTATCATCTTGATAAGATTTAATAATTCTAGGTAAAGGGAGAGTTTTATTCCAGAGAATTGCTACTCCTCTTTTTTTTTAGAATGTTAAGAACTGGCAATGACTATATATTTATTAATATTTAAAAAGTTGATATTTTATTTTAAAATATGTGTTTCTTGTAGAAATATTATGTTTGGTTTGTGTATATTTAAGTATTTAAGTAAACTTCCTCTTTTAATAGAGTTATTCAGACCATTTATGTTGATTGATAAACCTTTTAGTGAAGTCATAATATCTCTATAAATGAGTAAGAAATTCTTGTGATTTGTGTGTTATCTTGATTATGTTTTATATAATCCTTTCCAAAATATTTGTTATGTAAATTATAGTCTTTGGGCAGGATTCACGAAGCCTCCATGTAAGAGTTAGCAAGTCTTACACGGAGGCTGCAGTTAAATGGGGTGATGTCAGCATGCCATGCATATACATGAGGGCATACTGAATCACACCCTAGGCTAACATGGTCCGTGTAGCAATGTAGGGGGATTGTTCACCCAGCGAGTCCTGCAAAGGGACACGCCCCCAGAAGAATCAGAGTCCCGAAAGGAAACTCCCACGAGCGAGTCCACAGAAATGTCAAGAAACACAACACCACACATACCCCCACAGACTATAAACCCAACTGAAATGTAAAACGTAAAAATGAACAGTTTATTTTTTTTTTTTTAATTTTAAAATGTTTGCCTGTAATTGCGTGCATTTTCGCGGGTGTGCCCTTCACTCAGCCACAGTTAGCAGTCATTGAAAAAGCATATAAGATCTAAATATGAAAAATTAGCCAAGTAGCAATAGCTTAGTGGTAGAGACATTGGCCAAAGAGGAGGTAGTCACGGTTTGAGCCCCAACAACATCATTTATTATTTTTAGTGAAATAAGCACGAAACAATCCCCTGACATATATGTATATATATATATATATATATATATATATATATATATATATATATATATATATATATATAAAACTATAATTTAAGTAAAATGTAATGAAATGGGCCATGTTTTTATGAAGAAATCTGACACAATAAAACAAAAATATTTTATAAGTGCCCATAGCTGAGCAGTGCTCTAACAAGCTGAGTATGTTTGCCCATAGGTGACCAGTGGTTTAACAGGTGTAATATGAGTGCCTGGAGTTGAGCAGTGCTTTAACATGCTGAAACTGTGTGCCTGTAGTTGCGCAACATTTCTCACAGCGTAATATGCATGCTCATAGCCAAATAACGTGTTAAACAGCCTAACCCGTTTGCGCGAGCTGTGCAGCATACCAACCGGCTTACCGGCGAGCAACGTTGAGCAACCTGTATCAAAGCCGCCTTTAAACAGACACACCTCCTAGCCTGTCTAGACAGTAGTAAAATAAAAGAAAAAGCAATGCCCAGGCACGAACCCAGGACACTGTGCATCATAGTCAAAGTACTGAACTACTAAGCCATGACAGCTGTACTGAAAAATGCAGTATTAGCATATATATATAGGAATGAATGGAAATAGAAGCATGACAAAGCAGGTTTTTTAAGCTGATACAATTCCAAAATGGCCAATCACAGATAAATGTGGGAAAAACAGCATATATAAGCCCCATAGTCGGGAATACACAGCATAACTGATTGTGGAACCTATTTGCAGTCAGGATGGCAGGTGTAGGAGAGGGTAGTCACTTCCGAGCACAGAGGTGAGGTGTTGAGGAGTCCAAATACATGGTTTGGCTCCTAGTCCATGATCATGAGGCTCAACTCATGCAGGGCCAGGTTCTGTGGGGCACGTACAAGGCAGAGGCATGGAACCGGTTGACACATGATCTCACCAGTGCCACAGGCATACCAAGGACTGGTGAACAGGTCCGTCACCACCATGCAGACCTGAAGAGACGAAAGCAGGACCAACTGAACCATTGGATCCAGGAGGCCCGGAAAATGCCCAACGCCCCACTACTGAGTAAGTATCCATGTAATTATGTATGTAAGGAATTATCCTAGCTGATATTATGGAGATGTATGTTCCAATATTACTTCATTTATATTACAGCTGCAGGTGTGCGTTCTGTGAATCGGCAAGCCTATGGTGATAGGCTGGAGCGGTTGCACCACCAGGCAGGTTAGTAATTATATTTCTGTAATTGTTATACAATATAAGTGAGACAGCTTGTAAAAGAGTTCAGTGTAGTTACATATTAATAAAGTTCAAATAACACTAGAAGAAAGATTCTGCTAGTACTGTATGATTAGATAAGTGATGCAGCCTGCAATCCAGAAATAAAAATTAAACAAGTCTGAAATAGAGATTTCCCATCTGTATTGTAATATCAGATAACCTGCTGCAGCCTGAAAATTAGTGGTAAACAAGCTAAAGACAATAGACATGTGTCAAATACATCCCCTTTGAAAATCTGCCATATGAAACAAGTGAGTCTGTTGGAAAGGATTGTTGTAATCAGGTATGACATGTTAATAATGCCTAGAATAAAGTACCATCTTGAATTGTAAAAATAAAACAAGTGAGAGTGTGAGAAAGTGGTATGATTCGACCAAGAAAGCTGTTATAACTTCTGAATGAAGTATACTGCAGTCAGTACATAATGAAATTAATGAGACAGCCACAACCAAACAGTGAAATGTTTGATATAAAGTACTGAAGCTGGAATGTGTCTGTCCCACAATTTGGATATGTTGCTGTACCCTTGCAATATGGAGATAGTATGGTTGTATGAAATAATGAACATCCACAGTTGTCTAGAGCCATATAAATGAAATGTAGCAGGATGCTGTACCTGAACACAGCCAGATATGAACGTGTATGAATAAAAATGCAATGTATATTAATGTAGCAGTAACATTCCCATCACCAACATTCCTAAGGTTACATATAGGAAACTGTACTAAGACCTGTAGAGTATATATATCTGCAGCTACTAGAGATCTACAGCATATGTATAGGTAGTTGAAGTTGTTAATGAAATATTTCTTCACCCTGCCCTATATTCACAAATAATGACATTCCACAACAAACTGGGTATGTGTATTCACAATTAATTCCTATGGACATTTGTCCTGTTGGTTCAAACATATTTGCATGTACGTTGCTGCATGTGCCCTGTTCACATATCCAAACGTGATGGCCTGTTGCCATCAATCAACCCTGCATGCATGCTGTTGGATTGTGTACTGTTGTTCAAAATATGCATGTGTTATGCTTACTGTTCAATGTTTGGAATTCATGGGTGTTTGGTTAATAGGAATACTGATGCATGCTGTTACAACTAATTTTGAATGTTATTGTTTGTTACTACCCCAAAATGTCATAAAATATTGCTAAACATAGGACAGCAGGGAAGGCGGGTTCCAGCAGACCCACCTCTCCCACCTCAGCTGGCGAGTGCACCTGGCACTAGTGCCCAGGCCGGAACCTCCTCCGGTGGCCCTGTGCCACCTTTGAGTGGAAGCGCTGCATGGGGATGGGGCTCGTCGCCCCTCTGCAAGTGTGGCCGGAGGAGACCGTCCACTCACCCACCAAAGTGTCCGGTCTGTGGTGCGTAGCGAGATCAGGCACTCTGTGCTTGATCTCCTATGTCAGCTTGAGGCGAGGGTGGCACAACTCATGGGTGTGCCTGCCCATCCTATACACCCGCCAGCACAGCCCCGTCCTGGGCCGTGAAGGCGCAGTGGCAACTGCCCATGGGTGGGGATCTCCGTTCCACTGTTGCCATCTGTGGGCTCATGGGCTCGCGATATCCAAAGATCCGTCCCCGTCAATTGTGTTTCTCCCCCACATGTGTCATACTCCGCCCCTGTATGCGTCTTGTTTGTCTTGTCTGTTAACCTCCCCTACCTTCCACAAATATACCTACTTCCTGTACCTCACATTCCACTCTCACCTGAAAAAAAAAATATAAAAGGGCACTCTGTTCCCACAAAAAAATTACGCCCCATACATAGCTGCCCATTTTGCAGAAATGTCTGCTGGACATGTGAACTGGTAATTACAATTGGCTGTACAACATATTTTGTTGTCCTCACCCCTCTCTCAGGGGTGGAAGATTTCAAATTTCACACCAAATTACACACATATGCACAGCTGTTGCTGATAAAGAAATGGGCAGCTATGGGCCTTTCCTACATCCTTCCTGCAAATCCCGAGCTTGTTTTCCTACTGTCCTACTCTCTTTGTGTCCCCTTTCTCACCACTTTCCTATCTCCCCGTTTTCTTCTCTTTCAAAGAAATTAGCATGGGTGTGCGTGAGAGTAAGCACTTTTAAGTAGTTGTAAGCGGGTGTGCGCTTGTGTGCACTTGGCTAAGCGTGTGTGCTCGAAGCTAAGCGCCACTGCGCATGTCTGAGCTCTGCGCAAACCAGCGCTAACCCGCTTACAACTGCTTAAAAGTGCCTTAGTCACTCTGAATGACAAGGCCTGTAGTCTGCTCAGCAGCAAAATAAAATTCCTCTGTCAGTCTGGAACCCAGGACCTTGGAAACACTAGTCTGCATGACTTGCCACTAAACCATGACTAATATACAAGAACTTTCTGCTGAAAGCAATATATCATGAAATAGTAGGACTGAATGTAAAGGGAATATATGAAGGCTATTACACAAAGCTTTTCTTGTATCTTTACTGGCAATTCTTGTGGATTTGTATAACATTAGTGTGAGAAGAGAAACAGCCATGCTAGTCGGTAGCTAGTAGGTAATAATGTGACAGTAGCACCTTGCAAACCACACACACTATCAGAGCAGGATAAACACTGCCATATTTCAATAGGTAAGAGGCCAGACCTCGCAACTCTGACTGATTTACAGGGATGTCCCTGATTTGAAAACAAATGTTAACTGTGCCCCACTGACTCCCTGTGAAATGTACTAACAGTAGGCAGAAAGGTGTTTTATCCCATGTAATGGTAACTGTCAGTTACTGAAAGTATGCACTACTTGCATGTCAGAAATGGTGTAGTAATACATATGCTCAAAATACCCCACAGTCACAACTGCAGAATATCTGAAATATATCACGGTTGTATCCCACTGATATGTACCATTCCCTGAGGCTGATAAAAGATACACCTGAGAGTATCTGAGGCCTGCAAGTGTCACAAACTCACAGGCATATCATTCTGTCTGCTGTCACACACTCTGTGAATAGCTGTAGAATAGCTTCCACAAGCACACCCACATGTAGGTGTACAACCCACAAATATCAAAGGAGGTATCCAACTAATAAAATAAGGACAGTATAGCAGTTTACAAGGCTGCATGTGCCTGCTATCCATAACTGTTAGTACAAAGTGCAAGGCCCCACTACCTTGGCCAGAACAGACTGCATGCAGTACCACCAAACCACAACAAACATATAAGGAATTGCTGCTGAAAGAAATATAGCAAGCATTACAAGGAGTGAATGTAAATGGAAAATAGGAAAGCCATAGCAACACATTCCAGTAAAGACACCTAGCAGGCATTCAAGGAGTGAATGTAAAGGCCAAATAGTGAAGCCATAGCAACAAATTGCAAGAGCCACTGCTGTATACCAGTTACTCCACAAGTCCCACAGGAAAGCACATACTCCCATTTAAACAGTATTAGTATTATTAGGTGTCAGTTAACATACACAATGAGAAGAATAAACTGGAGGAAGCAATAGTCAGGTGTCAGTACAACATGCATTTCAGTGCCTACAACACTGCCTAAAATATGAGAGACATACCAACCTTTACACTCACAGAACAGTGTCCACAGCATACCAGCATGGTCCCACCTTGAAAATCTGAAAGGGCTATGCCTACCTAACCTAATATTTTATAGCACTGTCCTGAAATCACAGTGAGAACTGCAATTACCACACAGCAGGCTGCATGCAATTAGTA
The DNA here is from genome assembly GCF_019279795.1 of Protopterus annectens. Lineage (NCBI taxonomy): Eukaryota > Metazoa > Chordata > Ceratodontiformes > Protopteridae > Protopterus > Protopterus annectens. The sequence goes on along the minus strand of NC_056728.1, from coordinate 811,864,649 downwards.
AATGCTGGCTAACAATTGGTGCAGAGGCCATCACATGCACATGTGCATATACCTTCAAAAGCAGCCTGTACTCAAAGTCCACACATGCAACACTTTCATTACAACATCTGGAGGGAGAGCATGCAACACATAGCTCACAAAGCCAGTGTGCTGAACAGTCACAGCCCTTAAGGCTAAACAACACACCTGATACACTTGTAATAGGTGCCTCTATCGTCAGGTACACTGACGTCCCGCTCACCAGGCTGAACAAGGAGAAGGTCACGGTGAGATGCCTGTCGGGTGCTATGATCTGCCAAATAACACAAGCACACAGGTCACTCCAAGGCATGTACAAATATGACTCAGTCAGTGTCCATGCCAGTGTGAATGACCTGAGATGTACCTTCCTGGGCTACATGATAAGAGACATAGAGGAGCTCTCTGAGCATGTGGCCCAGGCTGGTATGACCCTGACCTTGAGTAGCATCTTACCCTCACCAAGAATGATGCCACAATATGAAGACAAGATGATCAATTGCAACAATTGGCTTAAGTTTTGGTGTCATTCAAATGGGATCCAATGCCTGTCAGCCTGGGATGACATGCTCGACAAGCCACGATGCTTTGCTATGGATGGCTTGCACCTATCACCCATGGGCTTTCGGATATTGGCAAAGGCTTGTGCTACCCCCATAGTGCCTTTTTTTAGGCAAGGCTCAAAAGACAAAACCACCTCCATAGGTTTCACAAGGGATAGGAAACTAATAGTAATGCTACTCAATGCCAGCAGTGTAAACCTCAAGATGCATGCACTGGAAACTGTCCTTAGCATGGAGAACATCAATATCTGTGCAGTAACAGAATCCTGGTTCAAGGCTCCCAAAAGCACCCCAGCACTGCCAGGTTATACCTCATACCATGCTTGTCGGCCCCAAAACTTGCACCGAACCAAAACAGGAGGGGGAGTATCAATATTCATCAAAGATACACACACCTCCAGGTTGGTGGCACAGCAAGAAGCATCAGAGACTATCCATGTGCAACTAACAGTGGGTAAAACTGCCTTCCAGTTCATAGCCTGGCACACACCACCCTCCCAAACCCAGGAACCCCACTTGGCCTTCCTGAGAACACTGATAATATGAAGGTCTCTTCGAACACCATTATATTGGTGGACTGCAATTACCCAAACATAGACTGGGAACATTACTCTAGCTCCAACACCCTAGCTCAAAGGTTCCTAGCATTTATACACTCAAATGCTATGGAACAACTTGTTACCACTCCCACAAGAGGGGGAAACATACAGGACCTGTTCATCACCAACATGGGGACTCTATGCTCCAGACCAGAAGTGTACCCCTCACTGATAAGATCAGACCATAAACTAATCTCACTGGATATTCACATCCCAAACCCACCCCCTGCCCACAAAACCATAGTGCAAAACTTCTCTACAGCAAATTCCACACCCCTCAAAACTGAGGTGGAATCCTTCAAAGCCCCCGGGCCTGTGGAAAATATGGCCCAGACCACAGAATCCTTTATAAACGCATTCTATGAACACCTTCAGGAATGCATGGATCATGCAATCCCAAATAAAAACAAGACCCAATCCTACAAAGGCAGACGTCCTGTCTGGTGGACCACAGCCATAACCAAACTATACAATAGAAGGAGGAAGCTACTACATGATAGAGAAAACCCCCAAAAAAGGGGAGGCATCTCTGTTCAGTGTTAGCAAAATACTACGGGCACTCATAAAATCATCTAAGGACAGCTTTGAGAGATGAAATGCACAGGACACTAAGGATAATCACAAGGCTTTCTTCAGTTATGTTAGGAACCTGGGTGGGAATTCCCACATATGCTCAGAATTAGTCCAAAATGACAAAAGACTACACTGAACCCACAGACATTGCCAACATCCTAGCTGACAGGTTCAGCACAAACTTCTCCCCCCTCCCCATCAGAAGGGCAAATATCTATCCCAGCAGAGTGCTGCCCCCTGACATCTCAGATGCTCAGGTAAGAGCCGCCCTCTCCAAAGCAAATAACACAGCATCAATGGGACCAGACGGTGTCCCGGGCTGCATCCTACATGAACTCCAAGATGAGCTAAACCCAAACATAAAACTACTGTTCAATCTCAGCCTTAGCACAGGTTATGTACCCAAAGAGTGGCGTACAGAAACAGTGGTCCCTCTCCACAAAGGTGGTGCCTCAATGGATCCTGGAAACTATCGCCCCATAAGCCTGACTAGCTTGGTCTGCAAAGCTATGGAAAGGATCATAATGGACCTCGTACATAAAGATATTGGGGACCTACAGACACTGGGTCCTACCCAGTGTGACTTTAAGGGCAGATCCTGCCTCTCACACCTGGTTGATTTCTTTGAAACAGTCACCAAGGCCATTGACAAGGGGAAGGTGGTCCACACAGCCTACCTGGACCTCACAAAAGCCTGCGATGCAATACCCCACTCAGGCATTATAGATAAGCTCTCCAGCTTAAATATACACCCCTATGTCTCTAGATAGGTTGCAAACTGGCTCAAGGACAGAACCCACATGGTTAGAATTGCTGGAGCCATGTCAGACTCCAAACCAGTTACAGGTGGTGTCCCACATGGCTCAGTCCTGGGACCTCTCCTGTTCGGTATATATGTCTCGGAGGTACAGGCCAACACGGAAGGACTGTGGCTGACCAAGTTCGCGGATGACCGCAAACTGGGCACTATAATTGACTCTCCAGCTGACACAACCATCCTCCAAAAGGGCCTCATAGAAACAGACAACTGGTGCCAGAGCCATGGCCTCAAGCTAAATGCCACAAAGTGTATAGTCATCCCCTTTGGCAAAAACAAAGTGGCCACAAATGACCACATAGGTGGTAATCCATTACGTACAGAAGAAGTCATTAGGGACATGTGGACCGAAGTTGATAGCAATCTCTCATTTGACGACCACGTGGCCAAAGTGGTTAGTAAAACATTTTATATAGCCCACCTAATCATGACAGGATTCACATCTAGATCAGGGGAGGTCATCGTGCCTCTTTACTCATCTCTCATTAGGACCATAATTGAGTACAATGCCCCTTTTGGGATTTACCTTACCAGACACCTGCAGCAACTGGAAAGACCACAAAAGTACCTCACCAAGAGGATCAAAGGGCTCAAACAGATGCCATATGCTGCTTGGTTAACATAACTCCATACTCAGTGGCATACCACCTGCTCAGAGGCGATCTGTACCAGACGTATAATGCCATGTCCAACCCGGACATAATGGACATGCTGCACCTCAGAAAATCAAACTCCCATCGAGCTTTGCGCTCGAGAGACTTGAACCTCAGCACTGACATCAATAGGACATGCTGGAGGGACAGATTCATAACCCAGAGGCTCCCTTCACTCTGGAATAAAATCCCAGTCCAGGTTAGGCAGAGTCCCTCATTGACTCTCTTCAAGAGGAATCATGATGAGTGGATGGGAGATTGTAGGTGTACTCTGGGTATCACTTCTGTGTCAATGTTAGACAGAGGCACAGTATACTAAACTCAGAAAAGGGCATAGCAACATTAATCTAAAATGGGTGGTGAAAGCCAAACACACTCTGGCTTGGCTTATAAATGCCCTAGGGCAGATAGCCTAGTATGAACCTATGAACCTATACCCACACCCCCAGGTTGTTACCACAGTGTGACGCATCACAGACTATCCACATGCAACTAACTGTGGGTTAAACTGACTTCCAGTTCATAGCCTGCTACGAACCACCCTCCTAAACCCAGGTAACCCACTTGGCCTACTTAAGAATACATGAATATCTGCAGGTGTCTCCAAACAACAATATATTGGGCAGCTTCATTTACCCACACATAGACTGGGAGCATTACTGTAGCTCCAACACCCTAGGTGTAAGGTTCCTAGAATTCATACACTCAATTTCTATGAAACAACTTGTTACCACTCCCACAAGAGGGGAAAACATGCTGCACCTGATCATCACCGACATGTGTACTATATGCTCCAGACCAGAAGTGTATCTCTCGCTGGTAAGATGACACCATAGACTACTCTCACTGTATATTCACATACCAAATGCAACCCCTGCACAGAAAACCACAGTCATAAAGTTGTGTAATGCAAATTCCATGTATTCACATGAGGCAGGCTTCAGACATGGGAACTATTTAAGGTTACAGGTACATATGTCTATGTGGCACACACATACCTCATGTGTGCATTGACATTACTGATATAATCTATGTCATACAATATTAAGAGCAACACCCCACACACATGGACAAACTGTGTGACAAAAACATACATGGCATTTGTAGGATTCAAACCCCTACCTAACTATGTTATGACACTTGAGAGAGACACGCATTAGCAGAGTGCACTATTCACATTACTAAGAGGTTTCCTTTCTCCTGCTATACTTATAGGGTGCTGACATCATCAGTGTTTAGAAAGAGGAATGGGCATCATGTAGTGTGTTCTTCTAGTTGCCAAAAGGGACATTTCTTTCACACAGAATTGCACACAAACTAACCCCCTTCATCCAAACACTCAGCATTTGCAGGATTAAACCCCCTACCGAACTATATTATGACACTTGAGAGAGACGCATTAGCAGAGCACGCTATTCAATTCACTTGACATCTATTCTCCTCCTGCAGTATTTATAGGATGTTGACATCATTATTTACAAAGAAGTATGTACATGTATTACTATCTGTCAGTTAGGGGGATAGCATATATATGCATTAACAGCCGCCTACTTCAGGGTCAGATATGCACATCAGCACTGCCAGGTTATGTTTTATACCATGCTTCGTGACCACAGGACCTGTAACACACAACACAACCAGTTCAGACTACCCCTCCCATATCCAGGACACACACTTTGCTTCCCTGGGAACAGTGTAGGATATGAAGGTGTTCACATACACCATTACAGTGGTTAACATCAGGTACAGGTATATTGTGTGGGGGAACTACTCAGGCCTCAACAACATCACCCTACAGCCACTACAATTTGTGAATCCATGTGCTATGGCAAGACCACTCACCACAGCCACAAGGGGGAATACATATTGGACCTGACCATCTGCAACATGTGGACACTATGTTCCACACCAGAGGTAGACCACCATTGTTAATATCTGACCATACCCAACTTTCCCTGGACATCCATATCCCATCCCCACCCCCAGGCAAGGAAGTCACTGCAAACAAAGTATTTATCAAAAGCAGACTTTGCACTTGTGAAGACTGGGGTGGAAGACTTCAATGGACCCATGCTGGGGGATTATACAGGCCACTCTGCATAATCCTTGACAATTGCATTCTATGAGCATCTGGAAGGCTTGCATTGATCATGCTATCCCAAATAAACCCAAGGCTCCTCCACAACAGGAGACCTGTCTGGTGTACACCAGCCATATATAAGCTGTACAACAGAAGGAGTGAGCTAATACATTACAGAGCAATATCCCACAGAGGGCGGATGTCTCTAAACAGTATTGGCATGACACTTCAATGCCTCAAACTCATCACGTCAAAGTGTTGACAGTGAAATTGTACAGACAATGCAGATAAGGCTCCCCTCAGTCTGTAATTGACGCCCAATTACTGTTATAAGTCCTCACCAACCATCTTCCAGCAAACACCAGCCACATGGATGTGACATTGCAAATTCAACCCCTGAGATCTCCACTGTGTCCCTGCTTGACAGAGGCACAGCACACTAGCCTTAAATGGTGCCTTCTGTGACCTACTTTACAGAGGCACAGTAGCCTACTGTACTGTGGAGGCAGATGCCAAGCACACTCTGGCTAAGCTTGTATTCCCTAGGGCAAACAGCCTAGTATTGACCTCTACACCCATATGTTTAATTTTCAGATGCACAATATTTGTTGCTGATAAACTGTTTGCAGGTCTTTATTGCCATAGCTTTCCCTGTTTCTATGAACAACTTGTGTATCTGTGGAAGATGTTTGAATATGAGAGGGATCCACTATTTAACTTATGTCTCTGTAGTCCTTTAACTGTGTGCACTGGGCAGATTGCTGTATTGTGGTTGGTTCCTGGATTAACACATACAAATACCAGATATGTGTGGCCAACTGCTAAACTGAAACATGGCCTAAGTGTGTGAGCATGTCCAGTTCAGGCTTTCCATGGCTTGTTGCCAGACATATGTCTCATTTATCAAAGTGTGCGAGCATGCCCAGTGTGAACTTTCCATATGTTGAAATCTGCAGTCCACCACATTTGTGGTTGTGTGTGAACTTCAACAATATTTCACATTTATAGTTGTGTGTTGGGAGTCATGTTGTGTACTTACTGCCCAACTGCTTTGTGTCTGAACCCAACAGGGATTATACTGTGCCTGCAGGGTTTCCATGGGATAGTTTGCATACAATTGTCAACATCCTTTCATACTGACCAAGCACTGTAATATCGTATAGTGTACTGGTTCAGTACTTTCACTGTGGTGGACAGTATCCTGGGTTTCAGTTCTATCACTGCTTTAAATATTCATAGTGAGCACACCAGACTGGTTAAGGGCCAGTTGTGCACATATGACCATGTTGCATTTTGTTCAGACATGGACTACTTAAACTAGGCTTGTTCAACATTGGTAGTGTATTCCGCAACTTGGGTGGACATTGACAAACACTAGCGATGTGCCCTAGGCCATTTCTACTGCTAGTCAGAGAGTGTGTTTGTCCTTCAACACATATTGTAACTGGATTTTGCCATGACATATTTCAAGGTTAGTATACTGTGCCTCTGTCTACCTGTGACATAACAGTGATACCTAGGGTAAACCTACCATCTCCCATCCACTCATCTAGATTCCTCTTGAGGAGAGTCAATGAGGGACTCTCTGGCTAACCTCTACTGGGAGTTTACTCAAGAGTGGAGGGAGCTTCTGGGTTATGGATCAATCACTACAGCATGTCCTATGTATGTCAGTGTTGGGGTTCAGGTCTCTCATGTGCATAGCTTACTGGCATTCAGATTGTACAAGGTGCAGCATGTTCATTGATTCCAGCTTGGACATGGCTTTATACATCAGGCACAGATTGCCTCTCGGCAGGCAGTATGGCATTGTGTGGAGCTGCAGTTTGTTTAATCAGGCAACACATGGCATCTGTTCGAGCTCTTTGATCCTCCTGTGAGGTACTTTTGGGGTCTTTCCAGTTGATGGAGGTGTCTGCTGAGGTACATCCCACAGGGGCCATTGTACTCAATTGTGAGGCTGATGAAGGATGACTGAAGAGGCACGATGACCTCCCCTGATCTAGATCTGACTACCTTCATGATTAGGTGGGTATATGGTATGTTTCTGTAACCACTACAGCCACATGGTTGTCAAATGCAAGATATCTATCAAATTGTGTCCCCATGTCTCTTATTACTTCTAAAGTACTTAATGGTTAACACCTATGTGGTAATTGGTGGGCACTTACTGTTTATCCACAGGGGATGACTATACACTTTTCTGCAATTAGCTTGATGACATGGCTCTGGCACCAGTTGTCTGTTTCTATGTGGTCCTTTTGTAGGACGCTTGTGTCAGCTGGAGGGTCAGATATGGTGCCCAGTTTGTAGTCCTCTGCAAACTTGTTCAGACACAGTCCTTCCATGTTGGCCTGTACCTATGGGAAATATATACCAAACAAGGGAGGTCCCAGGACCGAGCCTTGTGAGATGCCAGTTGTAGCTGGTTTGTAGTCTGACATGGCTGCAGCATTTCTGACCATGTCAGTTCTGTCCTTGGGCTGGTTTGCAACCCATCTACTGACATAGGGGTTTATATTTAAGCTGATGAGCTTATCTATAATGAACACGTGGGGTATTGTATGCAAGGCTTTTGCAAGGTCCAGATAGGCTGTGTGGACCACATTCCCCTCATCAATGGCCTTGATGACTGTTTCAAATGAGTCAAACATGTTTAAGGGGCAGGATCTGCCCTTAAGAAAGCCATGCTGGGTAGGGTCCAGTGTCTTTAGGTCCCCAATATCTTTATTTCTGAGGTCCATGATGATCCTTTCCATAGCTTTGCAGACCAAGCTTGTCAGGATTCTGGAGTGATAGTTTGCAGTATCCATTCAAGCACCACCTTTGTGGAGAGGGACCACTGTTGCTGTACACTGCTCTTTGGGTACATATCCTGTGGTAAGACTGAAATTGAGCAGTAGTGTTATTTGGCATTCCATTCTTCTTGGAGTTCATGTTGGACACAGCCCAGGACACCATCTTGTACCATTGATGCTGTGTGTTTTGCTTTGAAGATGATGGCTGTTACCTCAGCATCTGCAATGTCAGGGTGCCAGCACTCTGCTGGGATAGATATTTGGCATTTTGGGGGGGGGGGGAGTTTGCACTGAACCTGTCAGGTTGGATGTTGGTAATGTGTGTGGGTTTGGTGTATTGTTTGTAATATTTGGTAATTGAGAGCATATCTGTGAATTCCCAACAAGGTTACTACCATCAGTTAAGAAAGCCTTGTGATTATCCTTAATGTCCTGTACAATTTGTATCTTCATAGGTTCATAGGTTCATACCAGGCTATCTGCCCTAGGGCATTTATAAGCCTAGCCAGAGTGTGTGTGGCTTTCGCCACCCCTTGCTATGTGAATATTATGCCCATTTAGGGTTTACTTTACTGTGCCTCTGTCTAGACATGACACAGTGAAGACCCCCAGTGTAAATCTACGATCTCCCATTCACTTGGCAAGATTCCTGTTGAAGAGAGTCAGTGAGGTGCTCTGCCTAACATGGAGTGGGATTCTGGTCCAGAGTGTAGGGAGCCTCTGGGTTATGAATCTGTCCCTCCAGCACATCCTATTTATTTATGTATTGAGGTTGACATCTCTCGCTCTTGCGGCTGTGATGGATTTGGATTTTCTGAGGTGGAACATGTCCATTAATTCTGTATAGGACATGGCCTTGTACATCGGGCATACATCGCCTCTGAGTAGGCAGTATGTGACTGCATACAGCTGGGGTGTCGTTAGCCAGGCAGCATATGACAAATGTTTGAGACCCTTTATCCTCTTGGTGAGCTACTTTTGAGGTCTTTCTAACTGCTGCAGGTGTCAGGTAAGGTACATCCCAAATGGGGCATTATACTTAATTATGGGCCTGATAAGAGAAGAGTATAGGGGCACAATGACCTCTCTTGATGTAGATGTGAATCCTTTCATTATAAGGTGGTCAATATAGAAGGTCTTCCTACCCACGTTGGCAATGTGAGTGTCACATGAGAGGGTACTGTCCACTTGTGTCCCTAGGTCCCTGATTACTTCTTCCATACGTAATGGATTACCACCTATGTGGTAATTTGTGAGTACCTTGTTTGGTATTTGGAGAGACATTCATACTCTCCAGTGCCGTCAGTAAGGCTGAGTGGGGTTCCTGGGTTTGAGAGGGTGGTCTGTAGCATGCTACAAACTGTACAGCAGTTTTGCCTACGGTTAGTTGCACATGGATGGTCTCTGATGCTTCGTGCATTGTCAGTAACCTGGACATGTGGGTATCTTTGCTGAATATAGATACTCCCCCTCCTTTTGTGGTTTGGTCCAGGTTTTGGGGCCAAAAAGCATGATATGAGGTATAACCTGGTAGTGCTAGGGTGCTCTCAGTAGCCTTGATGCAGGTTTCCGTCACTGCACAGACATCAATGTTCTCCATACTGGGGAGGGCCTCGAGAGTGTGCATCTTGAGGTTTAGACTTCTGGCATTGAGCAGCATTACCCTTATGTTTTTTCCACTTATGTTTTCTAGGGAGGTGAGTTTGTCTTTTCAGCCTTGCCTACAAAAGGCACTATGGAGGTGGCAAGAGCCTTAGCCATTATCCAGACGCACAGGGGTGACAGGTGCAAGCCATCCCTGGCAAAGCAGAGTGGCTTGTCAAGCATGACATCCCAAGCAGACAGACACTGGATCCCCTTGGAATGACACCAGTAAGTGAGCCAACTGTTAAAGCTGATCATTCTGTGTTTGTACTGTGGCATCATTCTTGGTGGGGGTAGGATGCTGCTTAGGGTCAGAGTCATACCGGCCTGGCCTACATAATCGGAGAGCTCCTCTATGTCTCTTTTCATGTAGTCCAGGGAGGTACGTCTCAGGTCATTCACACCAGCATGGACAATGACTGAGTCATATTTGTACTTGCTTTGGAGTGACCTGCGTGCTTGTGTTATGTGGCGGATTGTAGCAGTCTACAGGCAGCTTACTGTACCCTTTTCCTTGTTCAGTCTGGTGAGTGGGATATCAGTGTGTCTGACTATGGAGTCACCTATTACACGTGTATCAGGCATGTTGTTTGTCCTTACGGGCTGTGACTGTTTGGCACACCGACTTTGTGTACTATGTGTTGCACGTGCTATGTTTGGAGGTAGTGGTTGCTTGGGTGTCTGCTTTGGAGGCCTCTATTGATTTGATGGATTTTTAATTAGAGCCTCCGGGAATGTTTTTGTGTGTTTATGTCTTTTGTTTACAGTTGTGATAGGTCTATGTGAGACTGGGTTTGTGGTGTTTGTGGTTACCTTCTCCTCCTGACTAGTTTTGACAGTACTGAGTTGAGAGAGCTCAACCTCCAGTTTGGATAAATGGTTGCATCTCTCACATATATTTGTATTTCTTGGGGGGAGGAGGGGGTTGACTGTGTACATGGGACAGGTGTAACATTGCCCAAGATTCACAGATTCAACTTGTTGTAGCTGGCCTTAGTGGATTTTATGAGTGGCCATATTTTATTGCCATAATACTGATCAGAGATTACTTCCCTTTTTGGGTTTGCTCTATCATGTAGTAGCTTCCTCATTCTCTTGCATGGTTTGGTAATGGCTGGGGTCCACCATGCCAGATGCCTGCATGTATGGTATTGGGTCTTGGTTTTATTTGGGATTGCATAATCCATGCATTCCTGAAAGTGTTCATAGAATGCATTTATAAAGGGTTCTGAGGTGTGGCCCATATTTTCCACAGGCACAGGGCCTTTAATGGATTCCACATCAGTTTGGAGGAGTGCAACATTTCCTTTACACATGTTTTTCACTGTGGTTTTCTGGCCAGGGACTGTGGTCAGGATGTGAATATCCAGTGTGATTACTCTATGGTCTGATCTTACCAGTGAGGGATACACTTCTCATCTTGCCATAGAGTAACCATGTTGCTGATTATCACATCCAGTATGCTTACTCCTCTTGTGGGAGTGGTATGTTGTTCCTGAGCATTTTGGTTTATGGATTCTAGGAACCTTTGGCCTAGGGTGTTGGAGCTGGAATAATGCTCCCAGTCTATGTTTGAGTATTTTCAGTCACCCAATATAATGTTGTTTGGAGAGCTTGATATTTCCATGTGTTCCAACGTAGGCCAAGTGCAGTTCCTGGCGTTAGAAGGGTAGTCTGTAGCAGGCTACAAACTGGGAGGCAGTTTTAGCCACTGTTTCTTGACCATGGATAGTCCATGCTGCTTCTTGTTGGGGTACCAACATCGGGGTGTGGTTATCCTTGACAATTATTGCTAGCCACCCTCCTTTTGAAGTTTGTTCCATGTTTTTGGGCTGTAAAGCACTGTATGAGATGTAACCTGGTAGTGTTAGAGTGCTCTTGTGAGCCTTGACCCAGTTTTTTGTTACAGGATAGATATCAACATTCTCCATGCTGAGGGGAGTTTAGACTGCATGCATCTTGCAGTTTAGACTTCTGGCATTGGGTAGCATTACATCTAGGTTCTTATCTCTTGTGATACCTATGGAGGTGGGTTTGTGTTTTGAGCCTTACCTATTCAAGGCACGGTGGGGGTGACAACAGCCTTTGCCAGTATCCAAAAGGCCAGGACTGATAGGTGCACACCATCCCTAGCAGGTGGAGCATCGTGTCTTGCTCAGCATGTCATACCAGGCTGGCATGCATTGGATCCCCTTTCAATAACAGCAATACTTAAGCCAATTATTGTAATTGATCATCTCGTCTTCATATTGTGGCATCATGCTTGGTGAGGGTAGGATGTTAGTCAGGGTCATCAATTTTGCATATACTACATGGTGTTACATTGCTTAGCACATGGCAATCATACCTCAGGTGGTGCTGCTGGGCTGTCTATGTTGGATGCACATACTACACTCCCTGTACATGTTTGATAGCAGGTTGTGTCAACTTAGGCATCCCTTTTACTATATGTGTGAGTCAGAGAGAGGTATCATTTCCAGGGTTCCTACTGAGCCAGTGTATGTGCTATGCGTTGCCGCTTTGCCACGGCCAAGGCATACTGGGCACGCCTCCTTCTGCCAACTGGGGCAGGCTCAGGTTGTTCCTCCTCCGAGTCACACTCTGCCTGTGATTGGCTTGTCAATGGTGGGGGGCTGTTTGGCCCAGCCCTGTGCTGGTCCTGCTGCAGCTGTTTTCACAGAATCATATTATGTAGCATAGCACATACCATGACAATTTGGGTACATGTAGTTAGTGAGTACTGCAAGGCTCCACCAGATGTGTTCAGGCACCGGAACCATGACTTGAGCAGCCCAAACACACGCTTGATTACATTTCGTGTTTGTGTGTGTGCCTCATTATGGCGTTCTTGTTCAGGTGTGCGTGCATTTCTGATGGGTGTCATCAGCCACGACTCCAGTGCATAGCCAGCATCCCCCACTAAGTGACGATGTGGGATGTCCCCATTGGCAAATGTCTGGTACAGCTGCGTCAGATGCCAGATATGGGAATCATGGTAGCTTCCAGGGCAGCCAGCACAAACATTCATTATTATGCCCTGGGCATCACACACGACCTGGTAGTTGATGGAGGGGAAGCCCTTGCGGTTAATGTAGGCCCTACCCTGCTCACCAGCTGGTGCTTTGATGCGTATATGCGTACAGTCTATTGCACCCACTACCTCAGGGTATTCCGCTATTTGCTGGAAGAGACGCATATTGCTGGTCAATACCTCATGGGAATTGGGGAAATATACATGCTCACCGACATGTGCTGACATGGCATCCAGGAAGTGGTGCAGTACCCTGGATGCTGATGCCTGTGATATCCCCATCATATCACCAGATGGTCTCTGGAAGGTACCTGTTGCTAGTATTGTTAGGCCAACACATACCTTGGTTTCCACTGGGAATCCCCTCTGTTGGTTCTGTGTGTGAGGCGTGGCCTGCATAGCTCAACAATTTGCTGCAGGAGGTCTCTGTCCACTCTATAGCGCTCCACTATCTCCAGCTCATGTAACCCCTGATAGGTGACCCTGGGCCTGTACACTCTTCTCCGTCTCCTCACTGTGGGTTGTCCGGCAGCATTTGCATAGTCACCACCCTCAGCATGTTGCATATGTCTCCTTATAACAGCTATGGCAGCCCCTAGCATTGTTGGTCTGAGTGAAGCTTTTTCAGTTTTCACTTCTAATAACTTACTCCTCTGTTGCAGTGTCTCTTGAGAGAAACATTCTGCACTGTTGTTTGCAGAGTTTTAAGTGCTGGGCTGAGCTACTGTTCTGCCTGTGTAATTGCCTTCTTCTGATTGTTTTCACCTGCTAGCTCTGCCAGTAATCCCTGTAGCTTCCTACTATTTCCCATGCTTTCTTTTTCCCTTCTGTTTCCTCAGGGGGGGGAGCGAAGCGCATACCAGCTAAAACACACTCAAAGTGGCTAACACGCACACACATGCTTAGACGGACTAGAATCTGCTTATTCGGGTTAAAACGCGTGCACACCAGCGCAAACAAGCTGATAGGTGTTTAAACAGGCTCCTGCATGCGTATTCTGCCTTAAATGCATGCACTCACGCTTACACGCGTGCACTCTAGCTTACTCGTGCCTACCAGCGCGCACACGCACACATGCACGCCCTGCAAGAAACTTTGATGTTATCCGTAGTGTACACCTTCCATTTCTTGGCTTTCCCATGCCTGCTTGTTGACACTCCTCTTTCCATGATGTCTGACTGACAGGTTTCACATGCCACTGTGCTCCAATGAGCTGCATTCCTTTCAAACATTCCCCCCTGTGATGTCACCTATCTTCTACTCTGTTACTCCCCCTTTTCCTACTCCTACACTGCACGGAATGTGCTCATTTCCAGTGTAACAGTACGATTCACTATCCTACCACTCATTTACATAGGATTGCCTACTAATGCTTAGTTACATGTCTTACACTCAGCTTCCCCCCTTAGCAACCCCTACTCGGTGGCCATGTTGTTTTAGCCTGCTATTCCCTTCCATTGTAATGTCATGCTTTGCATAAACCCATTATTTTTGTGTTTTTTTATAGCGCAGCCCATTTGCGCGCCACTGCGCTACGTTTAAACATCACCGATCGCCGAAAAAACATTTTTTTTATTTTATGTTTGCATCGGGGTGCATTGCCAGTGGCCACATATTTGGCCATTGGCATGCTGCCTGGGACATTTGCAACCTTTATTTGGAGCTGACAAGGCTCCATTGTGTTATTTGCAGAACGGTACTCAGTTATCAACTGAGTACATTTCTGCAGATAACACAGCTCTTACACAGGCAGGTTACTGCTTACTGCATCATGAAATTACCTCATTTGCATGCCTTTTGGCTGCAAGTGAGGTAATTAGCATATCCACACCCTGTCCGTGTAAGAGCCGTTTTAGGTGCTCTCTTACACGCACATTCAGGCTGTTCCTGGATCGCGATGGCTGCATGGAGTCTTACACTACTCTTAGACTCCGTGCAAGCCATCGTGAATCCTGCCCTTTGTCTGTTACCATATGATATACTGTATGTGTTATACAATTCTTGCAATTTATAATTATATGCATTTGAATTAAGATGGATGTCAGGAAGAACTTATTAAGAAAATTGAATGTAGTGTAAATGTGATAAAAAAAATGAGGTAGGTACCCGCCTGGAGGTATAAACTCCTTATCCCAGTGACGTCTGTCACTCCAATTAAACCCCTACCCAGCAGCAGCAAAAAACAGTCTCCATTGTATATAAATGTGAGATAGGTAAAATAATAACTCTAAATATATTTGCATATTCATTAAAACAAGTCGAACAGATCTGTAATCAGTGTAACTCATCTGATATTTCTTACAACAAAATGTCATTCGGAATAAACCTCTAACTGTGACAACTAAACATAACCTTCACTATATATGAATGGTAAACAAACAAAATATTAACTCTATATATGATTGCATATTCATTAACACAGGTACGGCATAGTTATAATCAATGTAACTCATCGAGTATTGCTTAAACCATTTTGTCATTCAGAACTGACCTTTAAACAACAGCAACAGAACATATCTTCTTTGTATATAAAAATTAAACAGATTAAATAATAACTTCATATGTGATTATATGTACCTTAAAACTGGTCTGAAATCTATGAAAGCAGCATTCTGATATAGAAGCTTGTCAAACGAAGTTACTACTAGCCACTTAACATATATGCTATATGTTGGTGTAATATTTAAAACAAATCAATATATCATTAGAGTGAAAGGTCAGGTAACACCTTAAGCACTCGTGATAGAAAATGCCATCATGCATTAAGTGAGCTTATTTTAATGGATTGCAAGTGTGAATGAGTACTGGTTGGGAGAAGGAAAACACAACAGCACTGCAGGCTGCCCTACATCCAGTGGGTGTGTCAAGTTAGACTTGCAAAGAGTTAGATGTAAATTTGGAAATGTAAGTAAGCAGCACAAAATTCACAGGTTCTGTTCATTAACATCCAACCTCCCCTTCATTTGTTGGCAACTGCATATGATATTATTGCCATGTAATATCTTCACACAATTTAAGGGCAATGCTATAGAATGGCTTTCAGACTGCATGTCTCAGATTATTGGTCAGATAAGAGAAGAATGACCAAGAAACACAGAGAGGTATGACAGAGCTGTATATTTGCAAGCAGTAGTCATAACTGGTTGTGTGATCACTTAGTGCACTACATCCAAAAATAATAAATGTACAAATAACAGTTGTATGGATTCATATTACTGTAGATGATGTTGCAGTTGGCTGTATGCAAAATTATTTCAGTTCCTTGCTGCAAAGCTGTTTGTGTGGAAAAGGCACCCTTCCTGTGTTCTGAAGATTCACTGCAGTGGGAGTTCAAATCTGTACCAACATTTTCTAGTGTGCATGTCATAGTATGTCATAGATTGTGTTTCCTCATTTCAACTACTTGCCCCCTTTTTTATTTTTTCTTTCTTGTTTTTCTCTTTTTGGGGGGGGTAGTGTTATGATGTGCCACTTAGTGCAATTACAGGAAACAGAGGAAAATGAATCTCAGGTTTGACTGTGCTTATCTCATTTGCGCAAAGCACAGCAGTGCACAAACTGAATTAGTGAGCCACACAGAAATCTCATAGAACACCTGCAAACAGGGCATCTGCAAAAGGGCAAAGGTCAAAAACAATATATTGTTGCAGTTTCTGTAGTTCATCATGCAAGTTCACTTAGTGGTGTGGGTAGTTAGCAGGGTTCTCCAGTAGATGCAGCCATCGAACACACGCACACAAGACTCAGATTGCCTATAACTGAAAGCAGATACATTCTGTTAATTCTTTTGGGCACCATGCAAGCCTGCTAAGTGGAATTGCCCTGTGGTTATCACACTAACCTTAAGAGAGATTAGCAAATTTAAAATTTCATGTGACTAGTCCTGTGACAGCAGGTGTAAGTGTATGGCTGGAGTACAGATGGTCATGGGTTCTAACACAGGATATGCTACCTATTTTTACTGTTGTGACAGTGCAGTTTATAGCAATGAACTGAAAAACAGAAAAGTGTTTTTTTCAATATTCTTGTGGCAACAGGTGTAAGTGTAGGACTACCTTACACATGGTTCTGGGTTCTAATATAGAATATTCCAGACATTTTTACTGTTGTTCCACTTCCCATTATATTCACTCTCACTTATAACACTTTAGATAGTGGAGCTGATATGAATTATATGTATGAGGGATGAGGCACCATTACTGTGTTTTCATATGTATGACTGAGGGTATGCTGTCTACTATATTTCTGTAAGTATAATTCTGCTATCTGGACTTGCATAGCCTTCACCTGGCCTTCACAATTAACTAAGACACATACATAACTGGATCTATATTCAGTAGCCTTGTCAGGTCACATACATACATGTGTAACAGCTCAAACTGTCACCTGCATTTATGTACCTAACTATGTCTAAGCAGCTTTTTTTTATGTAACAGAAATGGAAAATCAACACTGTGGAAGGAAATGTTTTGTCCCTTATGCCTAGGTTTGAATCCCATACTGTAAAAATAAATTTTCCTCAGTGTATTATGACAAAAAATGTCAGGTCATTACATTTATGCCCCCAGTGCATGTCTGCCAACTTAACTCACCTAACAGTTACCTTCCAATTTTCAATATATACTTCCAGGCTACATCAGTACACACCCCTCAAACTAAGGCCATGTGGCAGATTAACCTTCTAATTTAAATTATTTAATTCTTCCCTGCTTGGCACTACTGTTCTCCTCTTAATATCTTGCAAGTGCCGTTGCCATCATTGTTTGGGTTTGTGCACTTCCAGTACGTGTGATAACTGGATTTGGTGGGAAAGCATCAGTTTCCATTGCTCTAGTTCAGCTGGTAGACATGGTGGGATTGGAGAGGAAGATGCAAACTTTAGGGCAGAGAGTTGGGGTTTCCAGGATTCCAGAATATTTATTGGACTCTTGGTAAAGCACCACAGCCAAAGGCTTCTTCAGGGGAACTATTCTGGCTCCCAATACAAGTTTGCAACATGGAACAGTTTGGCCCAGTCCATATCCAGTGCCACCATATCCCACACACTAGAGAGCAAGGTAGGCATCATTTTAATGTACTACACATGAGAAAAATGGATACTCTTAACCATTTGTTGCAGGAATTTGAGACTGCGGACATCGCACAGCTGTGTTAGTATAACAATAACAGAGGAGTTGCAAGACTAAGAAAGCTAAATATAGACAAGCCTGGTATGCATAATTCTTTTCTGTTCTTTCCTCAGCTCCCATTTAATTGAATATGAGTTCAACTGACATGCTCATGTTGCTCAATTGGAGAGACTGAGGGAAGCAAGCAGAGATTACAGTCAAAATTCAGTTAATATTCTGAACATATTTTCAGTTTACACTGTTAAAGAAAGGGATAGATACTGTTCTTTCCTACCTCCCTCCTGCACATTGTTGTATTGCTTTCCCTTTGTTCTTCCCCCTGCTTGCTCTCCATTTCACCACTTTCCTGTCTACCCTGTTTTATCACCTTTAATCTGGTTAAAATATAAAATCACACACAACACACATAAGTAGAAGGAAAAAGTGATGTATTCCTTCACTTTTTGGGCTATATGTTTGTGTGGAGTTTTGCATCATGCATCAATGTGGAGCGAAGTGAGCAGTGGTACAATGCGGCGGTAATCTCCACACAAGGGTGCTTATCCCCACTGTGCTATGCCAACACACAGCAACACATGTACTATAACGAATTCATATCATTGCATTATCACTGTTTATTTAAATAAAAGTATAAGATACACCTGGATTTGAACCCAGTATCATCTGGGCTCAAAAAGGAATGTGCCATTTACACCTGCTGTCACAGAGTCAGTTAAGCAGTAGCTGTGTTTCAAAATACAACAGTCAGACTTTTCACAATGCAGCTCACATTTGCATACTGCATAACATGGAAAGTATTGAAAATGTGTATCTCACATGTGCAGACACTTTGCAACCATCTCGCAAACCTGCTGCTTGTTGTAGTATGGAAAAGTAAATATTATTATGGATTACTGTTGATTATTGTCCATTTCCTGTCTATGACATGAAATTACATGTGGAAACATAACAAAATTAAGGCCCTATTTAACAATATGCCATATATGTACAATACAGCCATGTTTTGTCTCCCCCAAAAACTGCAGCCCTGGTGTCCCATTACTTTTTTCACACGTATATCGCCTATACTACAGAAATTCTATCTGTACCTCTCCAGACAGCTACAGCAACTGGAGAAAACATAGAGGTTTGTAACCAGGAGAATCCAGGGCCTTATAAACATGACATACATGGAAAGATTGAAAGATGGTCACTGTACTCAGTATCATGCAGGGTGCTGACAGGTGACCTATGCCTGGCCTACAGAAAGGTCTCAGATCCTGCCCTACTGGAAATGCTGAACATCTGCAAATCAAATGTGACAAGAATAACTTACTCCAGGGATTTCAACCTAGTCTGTGGCATATACAGAACATACTTGGGAGACAGATATATCTTCTAGTGATTGCCACTCTTCTATAATAGGCTCCCATTGCATGTGATGCAGTGCTCCTAAATGACCATATTCAAGTGCAAGCTTGACAACTTGATGGATAATTGTTAATTCACTCCTGGGGTGGCACCTATATCACTCATGCACAGGGCCAGTTGGTGCTGATCACAAAATCACTCTGGTAACAAACATCTAATTATGATCAATAAGGGTACTTATGTTTTTTTACACAGCTGGGGTTGAAAATGCCCTAGGGCAATTAGGCTAGTAAAATCCTATGAGCCTATGCAGCTATGAACCTATGCAGGCCTCCCAACACCTTTTCTCAAACATGCCCTGCTGATGTCATCCAGTATAAGTTGAACTGCAGTCTTATAAAAGTCAGACGTGTGCAGTGGTGCTTGCGTGCAGTACTGCATTTTGTACTCTGTGTACCAGGTAGGGATTTTGTTCTCACTGCAGTCAACTATGTGTGTGTGTGTGTGTGTGTGTGTGTGTGTGTATGTGTGTGTGTGTGTGTGTGTGTGTGTGTGTGTGTGTGTGTGTGTAGTGAGAAGAGCAGAAGTGTGTATCCTACAGTTACCGCTCCACAGAGATTTCTCACTAAAAGAATATAGGGCATAAGTAATATGTCCTATACAGACCACCTCAAGGCCCTATCCCTGTATTTTGTCTCCTACAGGCTTTTGAGGGGAGATCTATGCTTGGCATACAAGGCATTGTCAGACCCCACTCTGATGGACCTCCTGCATATCCACAAAACAAACAGTACCAGAATTACCTTTTCTAAAGACTTAAACCTTGTCTGCAATATAAATAGGACCTGCTGGAGAGATAGGTATGTATCCCACAGACCCCATCCATGTGAAGCAGAGTTCCTCCCTAACTCAATTCAAGTGCAACTTGGACAATTGGAAGGGAAACTGTAAATTCATCCCTAGTCTGGCACCTATGTCTGTAATGCAAACAGGTAACCTGTAAATGGTTAATCTCCCAGGCCCATGCTTATACTTATCAAGGGTATCAGAACTTGTCAGAGATTTGGGATGCATGACTAGACTTAAAACGGCCTTTGTGGTCATTAGCCTAGTAAACACCTATGAACCTATGAACTTATGAACCTATAATCCTATGGATTGACAGTAATTTGTTACTTGCATATGCCTACATATTAATTTCATGCAGGCCTCCCAGCATCTTCTTTCAAACATGCCCTGCTGATGTCATCCACTATAAGTTGACCTGCAGTCTTGTAAAAGTCAGACTTGAGCTGTGGCACTTGCATAAAGTATTCAGTTTTGTAGTCTGTGTACTTAGGCAGAGGTTTTATTCTGAATGCAGTCAAGTGTGTGTGTGTGCGCGCACGTGTGTGTGTGTGTGTGTGTGTGTGTGTGTGTGTGTGTGTGTGTGTGTGTGTGTGTGTGTGTGTGTGTGTTTGTGGTCTTGCCTGACATTACAGAGAGCCTTTTACACCAGCATGTTGGACACTGTTATTACCACATTCTCCTCAACAGACAGTGCTGATGTCATCAGTTATATCTGATTTGTGGATATGCACTATTCCCGCCAGGGCAGGGTCAGAGACTGTTCTGGAGGCCAGGGAGAAGTCACCTTATCCTATGCAATGCAAATTACAGTGACATGGCTTTCAGTCTATCCACTACTTCATGGCATGGCTAATAGGCCCTGTGTTTACTTGGTGAAAAACTCCTGTGGTCTTTCCAGCTGATGCATGTATCTGGTGAGATTCATTCAAAAGAGAGCATTCTACTCTATTACTGTTCTGATGAGGTTTCAGTACAGTGCTGCCATACAGTCCTAAAATCTGAATATGATTGTGTGACTTATGATGTGCACAACATAGGCTTTCAATACCAGTGCGGACAATTGGTGGTCGGAGTTCAGGTTGCTATCAACATGTGTTTCCAGTGCTTGAATCACTGAGTTTCAGCATAGCAGGACTGTTGTTAATGCTGTAATTAACATGGAATTCCACTTTTCAAAAAGACAAAACTGTGACATAGGGCAATACTGCCAGCCCAGCTATCTATAATTTTGTAAATAATGCTATGTCATTTGTAAATATTGATATGATTTATATAGAAGTGTGACAGAAGGAAATACTGCCAGCATAGCTAGCTGGAGTTTTGTAAATAATTATATGTATTAGAACTGCATGTTACATATATATATTAACCACTGATACAAAAGTATGTGTTGAACAGGGTGTGTACAGTACTAAGCTTTAGAGATGTGTCCACAGTGGACCCTGCTGGAACATAGAAGATTAACTTTCAAAACTTAAGAACAGTTGAGGTTAAGTTACTTTATAGCTGGGCAAACACAATGTCTAGAACTAGATGTTTTTGCATTGTCTTGAAAGAGAAGTAATTACTAGATTTAAAATGTAAAAGTATTTTATTATTTTATGGCTTCCAAGATCTGCAAACATCTGAAAGATATGTATTTTTCACAAGGAGATGTCAAATGCTACAATGGGGGGATTTAGCAAGGGAACTGGAGTCAGGTGACAAAAAGTGATGTCTTCCAATCTAACCCAGCAGTAATATTTGATATTAATTTAAGAACACTCTCAGAGAGACACTGGCCATTTTGTATTTTGTCTTTGACCTGGAAACATCCACTCATCACCACCATCTGCACTTGCCTTGCTGTATGGACATTTCTAGGGCTTAGTGACTATTTTAGATATAGTTAGAAATATAGTAAAGATTAGTTTAAATATTTTCTGGCTATAACCTTCTATAGCTAATTCTCATATGATCACTCACACTCTGTAAATATTGTAAATAGCTTTTGACTTTTTACTTTAACTGTATGAATTTGTTAAAATGTATCTGCACAATATTTTCCACTATGGGCAATATTGCTCACACTTTGTATTATTTGATATGTATGTGTACTTCTACTTTTATTTTTATTGGACTGCTATCTTTACTGTAATCTGTTTCATGGAGCTTTTCTCCCTGGGCCTCAACTGAAAATGGGCTCTCTGGGCCCAGTGGACTTCTCCAGTAATCAAACTGAAAATAAATAAATACATAATAAATACATATTTGAGAGTGTCCTGCAATTTTGTTTTAAATACTTCCTGTGATTTTGAACTCCAAAGTTACTCTGTTGATTTATTGAGTATTTTCTTGTTCTTTTTTTTATTTATTATTACATATATTTAAACTTATCTTTGTGTCTGATATTTATGAGACATATTTAAGCTCTGAGAGTACTTGCATATGTATTTGGTGACACTGTACAGGCCACTCCTAAATAGGCTTTCTCTTGGTCAGACTACCATTTGGATTATTAGTAACATTATACAGTAAGATCAAACACCTTTTGTTAAGGGCCTTAGAGTAGCTGATAAGTAGTGTTTGGTCACAGTAGAAACTACCTTATAGTCTGGGCAGAAGGGGGCTTAGCTAGTAAACCTGTGCCAGCCTTTCCCAGGAGTGTGTGTGTATTTGTATCCAAATCAATTCTCAAAATGTGTGCTTGTCAGCTACTTGGGCAGGTACACAGAGCACTGGTTGGACAGAGAGGTGATGGAGTTTTTGGCTTGGCTACTGATCTGATATGTCAACCCTATAGTTGTGCCAGTGGGGAATTTTATTGGAGACCTGGAGAAAGAGGGAGAAACCAGCTTCAGGCTAACTGTGGTCTCTGTGTGCTCTTAAGGGAAATTGCACTGTGTGTGTGTGTATTTGTCATCCTCCCAGGGTGTATGTCCCCTAGCTGATGTTAGTGGTGAGGATTGAGGCTCCTTGATTACTGGGCCAGTTCTGGGGCATTACAAAAATAAAGACACATTTCTGCAATTATTTGTAGATTGTGTGGCTTTGTCATCAATCATTTGTCTGTGTTAGCCCCACCTGTAGTATATGATCATCATTGGTGGATTCAATGATTGCAATCAGTATGCAAGAATCAGCAAACTTGGTAAGCCAAGGGCCATGTACTTTATCCTGTACTGTCAAGAAATATACTCCAAACAATAAAAGGTGAAGCACAGATGCCAGTGGTGACAGCTCTACAGGTACAGGTTGATTCACCAACTTTCACAGTATGTGTTCTGTCAGTAAGTCAATCGGTTACTCATCTTGTGATGTAAGAGTTAATTCCCAGCTGGCAGCATTTCCCAATGATAGCTGAGTGGGGAATTGTGTCAAAACCCGAGACCAGATCAAGGTAGGCAGTATGCACTGTCTTACTTTCATACAGGCCTATCACACAGAATCAATGGGTTATGACAACATTACAGATCAGCTGTGGCATGACTCAGCAGATGCGCCTTCCTGATATGGTTGAATACATACTTCAACACACTCACCACATGGGCTATGTACCTGTAGAAAGGTGTACATAAACATTCATCCTTCTGAGTTGGGAGGGGATAGCACTTGACACATGCATGCATAGACATATCCTGACTCTGCTCAACTGTGATGTAGACCAACATGTCATCATGGACGTTTTCTAAATGGACACTAGTAATACCCCGGCTATGTGCAGCAGACCTGTGTGAGTTGTTAATGATAAATTATTTCTGTTACATCTGATAGGTGTCTTCAAACAAGTCATCAAGGGTCATGCATGATGACAACACTATCATCCTCTTGAAATTGTCCAGGCCAAGGCATTTGACACAAATCCACACTGTGGTATTCAATCATCACTGTCAGATGTGGCCATAAACAGCAATATCACCAAGTGGGTAGACCAGTGAATCACATACATGGCATCTACCTATGCTCAAATGTGTGAAGTGACCTATAACTCAGGTCCAGTGATCAGATCTGTACATCAGGCTGTGTGCTAGACCCTTTCATGTCCATTATTTAAGTAATGGACATCACATATGACATATACATCCTGTGTCCAAAGAGCTGCCTGAAGGACTACAGATTGTAGGCAATCATTGACTCCAACTATGTTAGTTAGTTCTTCTTTCGGCTTTTCCCGGTTAGGGGTAGCCTCAGCGGAACTCCTGTCCGCTAATGATTGGCAGTAGATTTTTACGGTGCCGAGGTGCCAGCTTGACTCCAACTATGAAATTAGCATAATACAGACAGTATCAACACACACAAAAGATTGCTGCAACAGGTGTGACACCTGCAATGACAAGAAAACACAGGGGATTTGTTACATCAGGAAAACAAACACAAAACCCATGTATAATGTGGACATCACACCCTATAATCAAACCAACAGGTATGTTACCTGTGTCCTGGGGTAGATGGTAAGTGCAACATCCACCAGCATGTGGTCACAGCGCTGATTAGTTCCTTGTATGTAGCACAAGTACTTGAATACGTGAAAAACATCCACATTAGAGGCCATAATACCTCCATAGTTCCCAGCCTTCATCACGCCAATAACTGAGGGCAATTCACCCTTCTTCATGTATCTACACATCTTCCGCTGATGTGTAACTGAAATGTACTGCCTTTGCCATAGTGAGCTATCACACAACTTATTGGCCACACCTAGGTATTCTTTTTGTGGCATAAACAATACTGTCTGATGATGCAGAACATCAATCAAGTTGTTATACCAGATGTGTGTCTGCAACCTGTTCTGGTGATACACACACTACATACATGGGGGTTTAACAACATTAATAGCAAGGACAACGTTCATGACAGTGTGGCTTGTGCCATATATATATATATATATATATATATATATATATATATATATATATATATATATATATGCCATGCACATCAGTCAACTAGCCTGTATTGCTCATAATGTCATATAACACCTCCAGCAGATGTTACGGTGCCAGAACAATGTGCATGATTACCCTAATAGAATGTGAGCATATAATAATTGTGCAGGTGTGTTTGTGCAGAATCATCTCTGATCACTATAAATCACATATACAATGTCAAAGGCATGGGATTACTGGTGGTATTAAATCACATATACAATGTCAGAGGCATGAGATTACTGGCGGTGTTATTCTGATATTGTTATTTATTTATTTTATTTTAACATTTGTTAACCAGGAAAATTTGACTTGGAACAAAGCCAATTTTCAGCAGATGCCCTTGGAGAAATGCTCCAGAAGCATGTCTTTGAAATGTGGAAGGAAACTGAAGCACCCAAAAGAAACCCACACAAATGCAGGAAGGACATGCAGACTCCTTACAGAAGGCACCCTGGATGAGAATTAAACCAGAGAACCTGTTGCTGTGAGGCAACAATGCTACCGCTGTACCATTGCGGCATCCATGTCCATGACTGTGGTTGCTTCTTTTTATGTTGTTCATGAGCCTTTACCTCTGTCTACTTACTGGAGACCTCTGCTGAGATAACACTCATATTCAGACAAATCAGTTTGCACAGTGTCACAATATGTACCCTACCACACCTGTATGTTAGATCCCTGATAGAAGTCTTCTTTATTATTCATGTAAGGATGATTATCTCACACAGACATCTTCCCCATTGTTATGTCACCTTGTGTGACAGTCACATAATACACATTTTCACTGTGCAGTCCCTACTGTACCATATTGATATGCCATTGTTGTTGCTGCTACAAACATCTTCCATTGACATGCCATCATCTGCTGTACATTAAGTTGTTTCACCTGTCCTGTTTCCCTGTATTCATTCCTACAATTCATCTGTGTGTCCCTATTCAATACATACATTTGCCCTGAGTGTTTATTTTACATGGCAGTCCATGTACCCTTAAAGATCATTTACACAACTTCAGTACAGAATGGCAGGAAAAGGATATCACAATACTCTGCACTGCAGATACACTGTCCTGTACTGTGTTTGGACCATATACTTACCATTTATACCTCTCAACTGTCTAAATGTTAACAGACTGTCCAGATGTGTTCCTTATCAAATTTGTGGCTTTCGGCCACATCACTGGGATGATGTCAGGACTGATCCAACTCAGTATTTACATGCATTTGAGTTTCAGACTTCAAATCCTTCAGAACATGTATCTTAACACAAACCCCTGGTTATTCTAGCATATTTCTATAGGGCAAATATGTCAAATATTTCCCTATTGATGGGTCATTGTCTCATCCCCATAAGGTTGGCCTTTATTCAGATGTCATGCACTAAGAGATTGAGAGGTATCTGTGAAGCCCTGGTGATCATTGTGGCATTCTGCTCAAAAGCACATACCTTCAGTGCTCTGATTTTAACAGGAGTGCTATCTGTGTTCACTTACACAGTGTCCTGGCTGGCAACAGTGTTGCCAGCCACAAAACATTGCTTATTTACATTTAAACATGGTGCGCAGCATGAATATGAAATGAGCGCTGCTGCTCACCCCACATCACCGCTCACACATGTAAACTCTTTGTAGATTTTGCATAAAGCCTACATGGAGTTTATTGAATCCCAGGGTATGTTTTTAAATAACCACTGCACTATTGTTATATCTGGCAGGGATAACAAAAAATTATAAACATGCATCTCTTGTATCACTCCATATCTTTAGTTCATCATATGATAGATAAAAAATATAAGTGCAAGAACACCATATACATGACATACCTACACACCACAGAAATGGCACATTTCTTATGAGAAATATAAAAAAATATGTATAATAGAGGAAGGAAGAATCCAAACAATCACCATCAGGAGCAGTATGGTTATACATGCATAATGCATTCAGAAGCAAGGACATTAACTGAGAGTACTTTGTAAATACAAGTGAGTGGGTTGGTAGTGACAAACATTTGCTCAGGATTAGAATAACCTACTCTATTTGCTGATAGACAATATTTCATAGGTAAGTACTAGTAATTTTAGCCTAGCAATTTCCCATAAAGGTGATAGTCAAACCCTGCACTTTATATCTGTGCATAAAACACCTTAACCATTACACCACCCCCAAACCCCAAGTTTACAGACAGGAGTTCTCAAACATGGCTTAAAAGATTCTGGGTATGTCGTATTCCATCAAAGAATTACACTGTAGACATGGGATGTGTTACACTGGAAAAGGAATGGCGAGTATTTTATTATTTAGGGTCACTCAAGTACACGCAGGTGACACATTTCACTTATCAAATAGATGTTTAATGCACAGATAATGGTGGTTGTGCAGCAGTATAGACATGCCTGGTAGCAAAGAAATGGCTTTTTTGTGTTAGAAATCATAACATACCAATATAGAATACAGGGCTAAGTTTCCATCATGAAGAGATCCCTCTGGTATGCA
This sequence comes from Protopterus annectens, assembly GCF_019279795.1. NCBI lineage: Eukaryota > Metazoa > Chordata > Ceratodontiformes > Protopteridae > Protopterus > Protopterus annectens. Next base: position 811,837,145 of record NC_056728.1, on the reverse strand, counting down.
CAATCTAAACCCTGCAACATATGTTTTTGTGAGACAGTCAGTCTGACAACTGATGTTTTCAACTTTCGATCAAGTGATGTCCAAATGGATTACAGTAACATACTCTCCCATGAAAAAGAACTTCACAGAGCATGCCTGTCAAGTCCTTTTAATGTGCTTTATATTTTTCATTGGAAATGAGTGTACCTTATAATGCATGTAAAATTGTTCTGGCTAATGTGCACAACATAGCATGCAGCTTCAGCATAGTAGATAATATCATTGCTGAATGGTATGACATCAAGTAATGCGTGAAGAGAGTTGTAGAGGGGGTTAATGAAGTGTAGGCAGGGTAACACCAAAAGAGGAGCATTGTTTGGATGCTAGTGAGTTTGTTAAACTGCATCTACATTAGTTTTATAATGCAGATACAATTATAAATGTGCTATGTGACTTCTCCTGCCATGAGACAGAAAATGCAAACATTAATTTAAGAATTGAAAATGTTTTACATATACTGCAGCCATACGCATTACTAAATGCCTAACTAGACTGCAACATTGCCTTTGACTTGATGAATAACTCCTCTTTTCTAATCCACCTGTCAGAACTAGGCATTAGCCCTGATGCCATCCCTTGATACCAAGCCTGACTGACTGTCATTTCTCAGTGAACTATAACTCCTTTGCTATGCCTGTGTCTCCCATACTTCTCAACCTGCAGGCATTGAAAAATAGGAACAAAAGCCCTCGAAAAAAGAGGAACATCCAATTAAAAATCTTGACATCTAATCAGCATAACATTTGAATACCTTCCCTCTTCTAGAAGGAATGTGGGATATTACTCAGAAACATGTTTAAAAAACAGAGCGACAAAAACAATGAAAAAAATATAACCACATTGTCAAAGCGACAGTGTAAAATCTATAGACTTTAATGAACTAATTTGCAAATTTCTACTTCACAAGGTTAATTTATTTTTGCTTCAGCAAAACAGAGTTGCAAAATGTGTGTCCTCTAATTTTAAATTATTGTTGCCACTAGTGTGTTTGCAATGTAGTGTGCTTTTCTATGTACTAGACAGCTTAAAAAATCAAATGTAATAAGAGGGATTTATAAAATTGTATGAAGGGTCCGATCAAGCATGCATGACATCATAGTAAATGTGATATGCATGGGCATACATACACGTATGTCTTCTCTGTTAATATTTATTTCACAGCAGTGACTCAGTGTCCAGTATGGCATTACAGCTTGGCTGAGGGAAGAACCAGTATGACTGCCTATACATGCTGTTTATTAACTGCGGATGAGGTGTAACTGTGAGCATTTTGTGCAATGATGTTCTATTCCCCTTCACAGGGCCTTCTTATATAAGCACACAACATCAGCCTTCAGGTATGTGTCTCTACTCAGATGGGGTTGTCTGTATTAGCTGACCTGATACTGCATGATGTTAGATTGACTGATGTTCTGTTTACCTTCACAAGGCCTTCTTATATCAGTACATAACACTGGCCTTCAGGTATAAGTCTCTCTACCCATATGGGGTTGTCTACATTAGTTTTCCTGCAACCAAATGATAACAGAGTACTTCCTACTGACTTGTTTTATATGTGCCTTTGTACTCCACATTTGCATTCCAACTCTCACCACAGGGGTGTATTCAGAGGAAAACATGTCTGATATGCATGCATATTTGTATGAGCAGTGTAACTATGTCACTGTCATGTTCTTTTCAGATGCCTAATTCGGACTTTCACTGTTTTTGATTGGCATTGCAACACCCAAAGCCATCTCAGCCTGGTAAGTTGATATCTCCATTCCTATTCTGTATAGTTAGTGACTCGTCAGACCTTTTCACTTATATTCTACCCCATTCACCCTTTTTCAATGTATATGACATGTGTCATATTTATATTTGCAGCATGTCCAATTCTCACCTCCTCCACAAGTCCAATCACTGATCTTGAAGAGGGACATGATGTGCCTCAATCAGACAGTACAGCCAACTAAACACAGGGCACTGCACTGAGGTCAGAGTTGACTATTCCTGAAGGAGTCAGTCCTGTGGCTCAGGGTATCATCTCTGATAGGGATGATAGTTTGTTTGGCCAGTCTGATGAAGATGCATCAGATATTGGCTATGATAATGATACTGATGGCCTAGAGCTGCTGTCCCCAGTAGGGGCTAAAAGTGGTGGTGACCCTACCTCTGAATGAAGTGATAATGTCCATAGAACTGCACATGGGTATGTAGCTGATTGAATATATGTGTGTCTGATGGCATACACCTGTTCTTACAGGCACATAAATGTTCCCAGCAGCATCATGACAATGACCTGCAAGCACTTCCTCATGCTACAAATCATGTGGTACACCAGCTCTGTGGGTCAGGCGTGCAGCCATAGTGTGGTATTAGCAGTATTGGCCGCATAGAATGACAGAGTGGTATCTGTTTCATATTTTGTTACAGCAATGCTGGAGTGGTGTGACAGTACAAACTGGGTGTTACATGTCCTGTCAAGACACTCATGAGCAGATTACATTCAGGGTGGAGAGGCAGACTACTTCTCAAAGGACCAGCACATGGCCCACATCCATAAATGTCTGTGCTACAGTGTATACACACATCTTCTCTTGGTCACCATATTCAGAACCTGGCAGTCGTGTCCCAACATACTACCCACACTACTGCTCAGACCCACACTGTGACCTAATGTTGAAATGTCACCACATCCAGGTCAACAGTACAACACAATGGGCATGGTGTTTCCAGATGTAGGGGCATCCAAGGCCATGGTGTGAGCTGTCAGCGTAGATGCCCTTGAATGCATTAGTGCTACATTGTGTGTCCTGTCATGTCACCTTAACCCTGTGGCAATGATGATTGCTGTGCTGACCACTACCTATTATGAATGTTAATTGTGTATGACATTCAGATGCCACAAGCTTTTTCTTGGTATAGAGCTGATATGATAGACTATCTACATGTTGTGTCATGGTGTACATATATGCTCACTTTCTTAAAACAGTGACACTTTTAATGATGTACCTTGCTGTAACAGATGCCTCAATTTCACCTGGTATTCCTAGCTGAGACACATCAACCATATATTCAGCTTATCATCATACAACCTCTCATCTACAACATTTAGTTTCTGCATATATCATCCCATTGTTTCTGCTATTATTGCATGAACAGTTATACTTCAGATAGCATATCAATACTATGTGTGGCACTTTATTTTGGCACCACCTCTGACTGCACCTCAAGACACTGTGCACCTTCAGTCTCCTTTTTACTTTGTTATATAATATTCCTCATGTATTGTACTAGTCACATGTGCCTTTCCATATATACCTACCTACACACACACACTTCTATACAGATAGTGGCCTTACTAATGCACTAATGATCATCCCACAGCTGATATGTCATACCTATCTATGATGCATTGCTTTATTGGACTTACTTGTGTATTTGCATAGGTCATGTTGTTGAAACCACATGTGCATTATACCATTGCTTTAAATGTTATGTGCTGGAGCACTCCTGTCCAATGGTAGTTGTATGTACCTTGTCAAATATGTGGCTTTGTTGGCATGATGACAGCATCCCTGACCATTGACACCTACTGTTGGGCACACCTCTGGTGTGCCAAACATATACAGGCATAGTTATCATTGGCAGTATAATAGTGATTGTTAATCTGTACCCACACTGATGTATTCATTTATTTTGTGCACATATGTGTATAATAGTTTGCATATCAAAATCTTATTATGGTATGCATGATGTTCCATCTGAACAACTACTGGTCTTTTTCCTGTAGTTGTCAGCTGTGAATCTGAAAAGGTGCAAAACTGTAAAACATCACTAGTTTATCTATATACTTATGTACATGTGGCTTGCATGATTCAAAGTTCTGAGCAGGATGCTGCTGTGTCACTTGCACTACTATATACCACTGCAGCCGCCATCATCCATGCCAGATTGTTCTCACTCTTGTGTCCTCCTGATCATCCTTTGAATGTTCTGATAGCTCCCCATCAAACATCTGGGGTTCTTGGGATAGGTCACTCACACCTAGGGCTGGCAAGCCACTGTGTTTTATTGTTAACATAATGTACAGCATGCCACACACAGTAACCATCTGTGAAGCCTTTCTCCATGAGTATTGCAGTGCATCCTCAGATGTGTACAGACATCTGAATCAGGATTTCAGCATGCCAAATACCTGCTCAATGGTGTTCCATGTCATTGTGCGCAGTCTGTTGTAAGCATCCTCAAAAGAAATTGAAGGGGCTTCTGAATGGCATTATGAGCCGGTGCTCCAGCGGATAACTGCAGTTATAGGTTTGTGGAGGAATACTCACATTTAGGTACATTGCTTAAAGTTGTCAGGTCATGGGTCACATTACATAATAGCTGTGATCACATACTTATCAAGTAGGATCCCCACGGGAATGTTTCCTGTTGGAAAGTGGACCTCAACTGATGTCATATCCAGACTGCTGCATCATGCACACTGCTGGGGTGTGTTTCCATAATATTCATAATGACACCATCTGAGGGGCACTTTACCTCTTGACATACCATTCTGCATCATCTGATGCTGGGGTTTTATTGGTATAGGGGGAGTCAATTACACTAGGACATGGGAGAATTTGAGAAGTATAAAACCATTCCACGGCAGTCCAGCACTCTATGGATGCTGTAGGGAAGTTGATGAATTCATCAACTTTATGGCACACAACTGCCAGGAATTAGATTGACAGCTGTCTGAGACATGCCTACAATTTTTGTTTTACTGGGACAGATTTACCCTGCAAACTGCATGAGGATATGCGGTATGCAGAGATACTAAAAACAGCGCCAGCTTTCTACCTAACATGTATTTATCAAAGATTTCCTAGTCAGAGAGCTGGCTTAACTGTAGTCTGGCTCTACACCATGCTGCTTATCTTCTATAGTGCATTTGCAGATCATCTTCTGTTATAACTTATAGAACCCCCATCTAGTGTAGTGCATTTACTGCAGCTTGCATTTTTCATTAATTATCATTTTTTTACAACTACACAGGATTTTTGTATTTTATTGTCATTGGGTGCATGGATTGTGCTTTGGAATTTGTTGTGTGTGTGTGCAGAGAGTCCACAATTATCCTACACTAAATAAATTATTACTTGCACTTGACATTTTGTCCATTTTGGAATTGCATCTGCCAGTCTTTCCCAGATATCTTCCTTCATCACATTGTGCATAAGGTTCTTTGAAAATTTTGCCCATTGTTTTGAACTTCTACTTTGTAACCCAGAATTGATCTACAGGCCCTTATACCCATTAATGAAAGTAGGCTTTGCTTTAAACAGAAATAGAAGGACTGCTGTAACACAGTGGAATGCTGTTTTGGCATTCAAAAATTATTTGAAGAGTGTGCATGGCATATTGTGTGATTCAAGGCTTGTTCTTGTTGACTTTTCAACGACAAAGCTTGACTGATATGTTTTGAAAAAGACAGAGTACATTTAAATGACATTATGGTATGCAAATTGTTAATGAAAAACAGGTGGTGTGATTCAGAAATATGTTGCTCTGGTGAAATGAGCAAGTATAATTGGAATAACATGTCGAACAATATCAGTGTGTACAAGGGACCTGTAGGGCATCACAGCATGGCAGGTTGGATTGAACCATATTCACTGATTTTAGGCAGTGTATGGACTTACCTTGCTGAGACAAGCTCTATGACAATGACTGTAACACCTTCTCCAATTTATACCATGGCCTGTATGACCAGAAAATCACTGGTCACTTCTAAGATAACTGTGTGCTTCTGAAAGCTATCAAGGATATGTGTGCACTACATATGTCACCTGGATGAATGAGTGTCTCAACTGAGGCCTTGAACATTGATGTATATAATGCCTTTAGTATACTGGCCATGTGGAAGACTGAATTCATAAATGCTCACCTCTTTGTGTTAATCAAATTTGTGCAACAAGCATCCATGCACAGGTGTACGTGAGTCAGAAAACCTGGCTACACAATGTGGCCAAATGAAATAAATGGTTGATCATGTTATATACTAAAGACTGTAGAATGAAGTGACACATATCCTAATAAGGCCAAAAAAAATGTCAGAGCAATTCAGAAGCATTTAAATGCCATGCAGGGATGCTGCACCTGCGTTAAGTTTGTGCCTGACCAGATGTCGTGTTAGGGATTGTAAGGTACTGATAAATGTTAGGGTTACTGCAACTATTGTAAACCAGTATATGTAGGAGACACTTATATCAGCTGCTACAGCTGCGGGTGCACAGTTCTATCACTGGAGGTGCTGATTCTTCTGACATCACTTAACATTTCATGTACTTCACAACAGGAATATTGTGGACAGGTACTGTGTGAACAGGGAAATCATGCAGGTAATCATTACCATGTGTCAGCCTCATCTGCAGCCTCATGAAAATTGTGGAGTACCCATCCCAGTAGATACAAATGTATGGGTCGCTTTACATATATTAGCTGCCTGGACATTTCAGCGATCAGCTGGGGACACAGTGGGAATATCTCAGGCATCAACCCTTGAGAATACTCCACTAGTTCCTCGAAGAAATGTTTCAGCATTTGGAGGATCATTTGTGGTTCCCACATACTCCAGAGGAGAAAACACATATCATGTGGGAATTCTATGATATAGTCTGCTTCACTGAGGTACTGGTACTGGGGAGCATAGAGTGTACCTGCATTGAAATAAAGACCCCACCTAGTGAACAGGAAGGAGGTAAATGAACTGCAAAGGGTATCACTCTATCAACTGTCATGTGTTCTTTAATCCACAAGGTATCATCTAGAGTGTGTGTGTGTGCGTGTGCGTGTGTGTGTGTGTGTGTGTGTGTGTGTGTGTGTGTGTGTGTGTGTGTGTGTGTGTGTGTGTGTGTGTGTGTGTGTGTGTGTGTGTGTGTGTGTGTGTGTGTGTGTGTGCGCGTGCATGCGTGTGTGTGTGTGTGTGTGTGTGTGTGTGTGTGTGTGTGTGTGTGTGTGTGTGTGTGTGTGTGTGTGTGTGTGTGCAGGCCACCTTAGAAGAATCCATGACTCACATATATAGCACACGTGACCTCTATCAATGGATTGTGAGGGTTAATTTCCCAAGGACCATCTTATGGGTGATGTTAGATATGTCCTGGAACTGTAATTAATGACACCTATCAGAAATCTTCATAACTAAACTGAACACAGTTACAACCATGTCCTAACACAAACAAGAAGCATCATAGAGCATGTGTTTGGTCTGTTGAAGTTATGGTTGTGCTGCCTGGATACATCCAGTAGTGCTCTGCAGAATGACCCCACTATGTGTGCAAAACTACTTACCATATGTGCCATGTTACATAATATTATTCTTATGAAGCAGCTACAACAGACTGGCCTCTTGCAGGGACTGCAATTCCCAACTCCTCAGGCAGTGGCAGCTGAGGCAGACAAGAGGTCAGAAGAGGAGACAGCTGCAGGGGTTGACCATGCCAAATGGAGGTGGGTATAGTACTCCATGCCACTACCAAAGAGGCAGTGAATTGGTTGCAGCTCTGCAACATAACTATACAAGAGCTAAGAAGATACATACAGTAAAAATGATGACTATGAAAACACTAAACAGTGATTACTCATGCATAGGTTGGCCATGCTGTACATCAGACATGGGCAACCCTAGTAACAATGTATCAAGAGCAGGGCACAATTATTCTCATTTGCACAGGTGGGGAAGAGAGTCAATAGCTATACAGCACTTAAGCAGATACATACAGCAAAAATGATGCATACAAAAACACTAGATAATGCTTTCTCATGCACAGACTAGCCATGCTGTGCATCAGATATAGGCAACATAATCAGCAATATACAAAGGGGAGGGCACAGTTATCATTTGTAAAGGTGAGAAAGGGAGTCCATAACTATACAACACCTAAGTATAAGCACATAGTAAAAATGATGCACACAAAAACAGCATATCGATATGTGGGAGTTACTGCCAGGAAGGGCCATGGTCTATGAATGTGTGGGATATGCTGGGACCTATGATCACGAGTGTGTGTCTTCAGGGACACAACCTCAGCACACAGCACAGCATTGTGCTAATGCTTACTGGACAGGTTCAGGGTATGATGCACATTGGGCTCACTTTCCTGTGCATGCCACAGCCAATTATTGCTAGCTCTCCTAGAAGTTGCACCAGCTATCCCATGACCTCAGCTAGATGCCGGTGTACACCTGAGCATGACTGACATCTGCTGGAGGATGTGTCAGCATGACAATGACCATGAATGTGGGAATGACCTTTGTTGTGTGTAGGCACATCCACAACTGATGTTTTAGTGGATGTGATAGCATTATAGGAATGGGTCTTCCTCACTCACAGGCAGACTAACTAACATCCAAGGACATCTCAGATGAGCAGCCATGAGGACGGCTCCTCACTCCTGAAAGACAACCTGAATTAGACACTGCACATTCCAGTGTGTTATTTATTCTGTTCAATGAATCACATATATGGTTCATGAACTCCCATATGTCAAAATGCACTGCCTGGATCACCCTCACAACCTCTGCTGAGGCTCTGATGCAACTCATGTGTGTCTTACTAATGGCGCTGCACATATATTGGGTGGCAGCTGCTGACATACCAATCTTGGGGGGAACCATACCTGTGATGAGCACTAGTATAAAACCCTCTTACATGGTCCCTCTTACCCATGATTTCAAAGATCAGATTCAGAAATATCTATACTGGAGCCAACCACACTTCCTTGCTCTACAGTATCACAATCAACCTTTCTGCTTTCAGATGGTATTGTGTTGTGGGTATGCACGGGCATAGAGACTGTGTCCATACTCGGATGAGGGTATGTAGGGACTATACTCTCTATATCTAACAGATACTCTGCTTCCCATGACTATACTATCTCATCCCTGCCATCATCATCAGAAGCTAATGATCCTCCAGCCTAATACAGGGTGCTTCCAGGATGCTCATGCCTGACAAAGTTTCACTTGTGAAAACAACTAAGGAAAACATATCCAGTATGAATATGACCTAGCACCAAAACGACACTTGTACCTTATATCATTACAACTATAAGCATATGATATTGTGTATAATCATGCACATAGCTTGTGCAGATGGATGTTGCACTTGGTTTCCAGATGTTCCTATATGCCAGAAGTGAGATAAATATTATAAACTATAATGTGGCTTCCAGGTAAAAATAAGGATGAAGAGAAACAGTAGGATTAAAAATCGTGGCCATCATCAGTGGAAATTCTCTAGGGTCTATCCATCTCTGTTCTACCATACAGTGCTACAGTGTGGAACTTTGTGTAGGTGGTACTACTCTTTGATGATGTCAAGAATTCCTCCATCTCTTTAAGAGGTGGTTCAGTAGGCATCCCACCATTTGAAGCTATCAATTTCAGTGCCATGGCCTCTACTGTTTGGGAGGCAGCATGGATAATATCAGTCACTCAGAGTTGGCAATTTTTCTGGACATCCTCCATAAGCAGTACAAGCAGAGGCTCTTACAGGAGGACTATACTGTCTCGCAATACAAGGCTGAAGCCTGAAATAGTTTCACCAAATCTGTGACCAGTGATACTAGCATCCTATATATAGGGGAACACTGCTGTCACTGTTATAATGTGTTGTCACTGCAAGTCTGACCTCCTTGGCCAGTAGGATGCTAAAGTTAGGGCACAGTCACCACCACTGTACTCTACATATAACATAATTTACCTGTCCACACACCCTGCTGGAATACATTCAGAACATAGATTGTATACCACGCACAGAGTACTACATGTGCTCAGATGTTACTTAAAAAATAATTTTTTTTTACTTTTAAACTATAGCAAATTATCTGCTACAATGTAGCAAGCAGTTGCTACAGTTTATACTCTGCACAGGGTACCACAGTGCTCAGGTTTTAGTTAAAAAAACTGAAATGCTTTAAACTATATCAAATTGCTACTATAATGTAACAAGTGCTTGCTACAGTTTAGACCTCGGTTTAGACCTCAAAGGGAGAGCTACAGTGTTCACATTTGACCACAAATGTTATACCAGCTTTTAAAAGCCACTATGCATTAAAGAGGGATCTGGATCAGCCAGTCTCACCCCCTCCCACGCACACACACACACACAACATTTTGCACCTGGAGCAGTTGCAATGTCCCCCTACCTTAGACATGCGGTTGAAGAGACCTCCTGAGTAAGTATAGTTTCTGTTGTAAAAGATGTCCCTGTTTGCATAGTGACAGGTAGCAATCAAAAGTAATGGTAAATATCTTTTATACAGCAGGGTATTCTCTCCATCTCTCAGTTTTGGCACTTCTTAGTGGAATTAGTATGACAGCAATGTTAGAATTTTGATTCTGCGTGCCACCTCCTGTGTAGGTGGAGAAGTGGCTCTTTATCTTAACTTAATGATGTGCACTGATACTCCTATCTTGACTCTGGGTTCAACCCGCCTCACCAAAACAACAACAAAAAAATCCTGTGTCATTATATAGTTTTAATATAAAAACAGTTAACAAAATTGAAAATAAAATACTTAAATGTTAAAATAGCTGTCTAGGTCCTATTATTAAAAAACAGATTTCCTTCAGTGTATTTTATTTATGAAAAATAATTAAGAATACAATTTCATTATTTATGAATGTCTCTTCCCCCACCATTTTTAGATACTTTCCTTTTTTTATTTCTTTATTAATGTGTCTCAATTTCTGTTACTATTACATGCTGCAATGTATAGACCTAGACCAAATACACTGGCATTGTTTGCCGCACCCCCCAGAGGTGTCAGTTACACACAACTACTATAACCTCAGGCACCAGCAATTGGTCCCAGCTTGCCAGAGGTGCTTCCACACCTCCAGTCCTACCTATGACACCTGCCTCAGGTAGCCTTGCACCAGATGGTAGTACTCTGGTACCTGCCAGCAGCAGTAGAATGATTGGTGGTGACAGTTATGTCTCCCATCAGGACATGAAAGAACATGTAAGGGAGAAACTTGACAGGAGGTTTGCTGCCAGCATTGACCACTTAGAGACTATGCTTAGGTGATTTGTTGAGATGTGACTCTTCTCAACTCTGTCTCTGGGTCCTGAAGCAGAACCCACTGGTAATGGCTGCCAGCATGAGGAGCAATCTCCCATTCTGTCAAAGCTGGCATAGACTGCGTCCCAAAACAAACTGTCCTATCTCCAAGTCAGTATTCTCCTCAGTTTTGTGTCTATAATCACCCCTGTATATTATACAATCCTCCCCTTACCATTGTTTCCCCCCTGTTTGTCTGATGACTCCTTCATCATTGTTTCCCTTCAGTCATTGTGTTACCTCACACCTTGTAAACCAATCTGTCTTCCCCTCTCAAAAAGTAATAAAATAGTTAAATAAAAAGGGGACGTGTCCCCAGGAAAAAAAATCCCTCCCATAGCTCTCAGCTTCACAGATCTGTATTAATATATGTATGACTGCATCATACAGTTCATTAAAAAAAACTGCATTGGTCTAACAAATCATTGAGGATTTCAGTCAGTAAATATTTATGAATATAACTGTAAATTACCAAAATGATTGATCTGTGATGTTGAGAGGTATGCTTCTAACTCACCTCCATCCTAATTTCATATTTTTTACCAGATGTTCTACCCCCTGCTTACCACCCCCCTTTAATATCTGTCCTTCACTCCCATTGCCAACAGTTAATTTTGTCAAAAATAGATAAACACACTACACACATGTCCCCAAAACTGCATATATTAAGTAATCTTTCTGTTGCTATACAGTGTGTGATGTCACAGAGTAATGTCGTTGGTCATCAATAGCCACAGGGAAGATTATAGTTCCCATCCAATGGCATAAATGAAGAATAATTTTTTGACATACTATGATCTTGCCAATGGCTGTGCAAATGAGTTTAGTGTAAGTGTGGATCAGCATGTAACACTGAAAATACTGTAAAGTTAATACTTTTCTTGTCAAGCCCTCAGTGCCTCAATGCATTAATGATGTTATGAGTCTGATTTCATTTCATTGGGTGCAGGATTCTGATCCCTGAAGAAGGGATGCTCCTTTATTTATTTATTTAGTTGACATTTGTTTACCGGGATAGTCCGACTAGGTAATAGTGCCCATTTTCAGTGGAGGCCCGGGGAGAAGAGCTCCACATACTAGACAATGCAAAAACATAATCCCCGAACAGATTAAAAACTTTGCAATGTAACAACTAATTCAAACTTTACAACATACTCCATGAACAGTTTGAAAATTTACAATGTACAGTTAATTAAAATGTTGCAACATTAATATTCATTACAATGGATTTCTTGAAAGATAATGAGTAGTTAACAAACAATGTACTTGGGGATATGTGAACATGGCACTGAATTAAAATACAGCGAACTTCATGAGAGCTGGTTATACAGACAGGTTAGCAGCACAGAGTGGATGTGATTAGTTTAGGCTTGTTGTATGTAGGAGTAAACATAATATTCATCTGAAATGTGATTAAGCCCACTGTAAATCATACAAGAGAACTTCCCATTGGTTGAAAAAGGAGCATAATAGTGTTTCAGTTTTAAAAGTACTGAGATTAGGGTAACAGAATGAGTGTAAGTGGTGGGGCTTCATAGATATATTGGGAATTTAAAGAGACAGAGGAGAAAAAGCTGTGGGGCAATGCGGTAGCTGAGGTACAGATGAGATTAGCCTGGAGTTGTACAAGTGCAGAGCCATGTATTAGTTAGGTGCTCTTTTAAAGAGACTTTGAAAAGTGCCAGGCCTGGAAAACATCTGGTGGCTAGGGGGAGAGAATTCCCTAATTTTGAGACACAGTACGAGTATAGACATTGGCCTGTTCTTTTTGAGGGTTTAGAGATTGCCAGCAGGTTTTTGTCCTCTAATCTTAGGGATCTGTTAGGTATGTAAAGTTTGACTAGATTGTCTAGAGCAGGGCAGGCAGTGAATTGCAAATTAAGTTGTGCATAATAGATAGCTGCATATATGCCAGTTGGTTGGGGAGTTCAAGCCAGTTTAGTTCACGTAGTGGTTTATAGTGGCGTGTGTGGTATTTGGAGCTTGTGGTGAACTTTGCAATTTTATTATAGTATTGTTCCATTTTGGATTTAGTGGAGTTTATAGTAGCACCATAAAATAGGAAAAGGGGCAGGAAAGTTTTAGCCATGGTAGCCTTGGCTGTGGTGGTTAGGAATTGCCTATTTCTGTATAGAAGTCCTAATTTCTTGTTAGTCTTCTTTATACTTTGTTGGTTATGGAGGTCAGAGGTACATTTGCTGTCTATAATGGCTCCAAGTAGGTTTGTTTCCTGTACTCTTTCAATAATAATGTTACCAGCTGAGTAATGGTAAAGTGGTAAGAGCCAAGGGTGGTGTTCTTGGGGTGAAAGACCATAAGTTTAGTTTTTTTTGGATTAAGAAAAAGTTGTGCATTTGTGAGGCAGGATTGAATGACAGTGAAGGACTTCTGAGTGTTAGAGAGTAGTTCAGGAAGAGTGTGAGAGGTACAGATATTGATGGAATAATTTGCATATTAAATGAGGGCTCCAGGGGAAGAGGAAGCATACAGGTTGTTTGTGAATATATTAAACAGTAGGGGATCTAAGATGGAGCCTTGAGGGACTCCTGTCAGATTATGAAGAAAGGGGGAATGCTGGTTTGATCATTTTAGAGCTTGCTTTCAATATTGTGGGTACAGTAGCTTTGAAACCACTGCACTGGTATGGAACATGCTAGATTAGACAGTGTGTTGAGGAGTAAGGGGTGAGAAACTGTGCCAAAGACTTTAGAGGGGTTAAGGAATACTGAGGATACAACATTTCCTTCCTCTCTGGTCCTATTTACAGTATGTGTAAAAGATATTATAACATTGCATTGTCATCATACAACCTATTCCATTCTCTTGTTATATTTTAATTTCTTTTATTAAATGTCTTTACTCTGAGCACTTCAGTGGCATACCTCGCTAATTCTCAGCTCCCATGAAAGTGAGTAAGATGGGATCAAGTACAGTCAAGTGTGCTTCTCTTTTATTGCTATCCTCTGTTCTATTACCCTACTATGTGTTTTATAAATACTTTCTCTATATCTGATTCTGTACTATACCCAATGAATGTTCTGTTTTGGAAAATCTTAGTGACGTGGATGTTTTCAAAGCCCTTTGGGTGTAATCATGTTGTCTTGTTAATCATGTGTTTTTTCCCCTGATATGCAACAATCCTGTCATCAGACAATAAATCCTGTCATGGAGTTTTGCACTGTTAAACAAAATTCTAAGTATGGGGTTGCCCAGCATTGTTAAGTTAAAAAGTTGTGAGATATGCTCCTAATCCACTTCCATCCAGCTCATTCCTTTTTGTTCACCTTGTGTGATACATTTTGTATGCTTCCCTAAATCCATCACTCTTCCCAATATTTAATCACAGGAGGGTCCATTGTAAGACATGCAGACATCCTACTCAACAGGCTGAATAATGAGAAAATCAGAGTCAGTTGTCTATCAGGGGCCAGGATCCAACAAATCACCCTTGCACTCAAATCATTTGACTATAAGTACCAGTATGACCCATTTGCATTCCATGTGGTTGCAAATGGCCTGAGACATATCACCCTGGACTATATGAAGAGAGACATGATAGATTTCTCAGAGTATGTGTCCCAGGCTGGAATATGCCTAGAACTGAACAGTATTCTATCAACACCAAGGATGATGCAACAATATGAAAAGAAATTAAGTCAATAATGGGCTAAGTTTCTGGTGTCATTCCAAGAGGAAGTATAATATTTCTCAGCATTGAAAGATATAGTCAACGGACAATGCTCATCTTCCAAGGAAGGTCTGCACCTGTCTCCTCTAAACTTTTGAATATTGGCTAAAACATTGTCTGTCCCATAATGCCTTTTTAGGCAATGCTAAACTGGCAAACCTTATGACAGAGCAAAACCAACCAAAGGGAATTTAAAGGTTTTACTGCACAATAGCAGTAGCCTAAACATGAAACTCCAGACCCTCCTTCCAGGCTCTCCTCACCCTGGAGAATGTGGACATCTGTGCAGTTACTTAGACATGCTTTAAAGCCACAGAGAGCACGCCAGCAGTGCAGGGTTGCAATGCCTTCCACACATACAGGCCATCTACTGTGCAGGCAGGCAGGGACCAAAGGTGGAAGTGTCTCAATTTATATCAACAACAAACTCACTTCAAGCCTAGTCAAACAGGATAATGAGCTTTAGCTTATCTATGGACATATTTTCACGGGCAAAGTCCCATACCATATCCATACAATCTACAGGTCACTTTCTATGACCCAAGAATACTTACATAACTCCAAACTTACAGGCTCAGAGATTTCTAGACTTTGTAAACATAAGCAGCTTTTACCAGATAGTCCATACACCCACTAGGGGTAAAAACATACACAACGTACTCACAAATATGTCCAGTTTAGTTTTCTCTCAGATAAGGTCAGCCCACAACACTGTTTTCTTCTCAATAACAATCAGTTCTATATCCATGGCTAACTCTCTAACATTTGGGAAGCATTCTAAGGCAAACATCCTAATACTAAGTAATAATCTGTCAAACGTTCAAGCCCCACCCCCCCAAACAACTGAGAACACAGCTATCTATGTGCAATTGTTCATAGAAACCCAGTACAGTCATGCCAATAAATGCATAGAGACAGCTGTGTCTACCACAACTAAGCAAGAACTAACTCAGAAAGCAAATCACCCTGGCAAAATCCAACTATAAACAGGTTGTATAACAAAAGAAAAAAGTCATAGCTGAGTGCTACACCCACCATGATAAAAATACTCTCATCATTCTAAACAAATGACTAAGAGGGCAGACTGAGTCTACTAAAGCCAAATGTGAGGTAAAGATAGCCTCTCAGGCATGGGATAGCCACAAGGGTTTCTTAAGCTAAGCGTAAAATCTCAAAATCAGCATATAGCAGTATGCAGAACTGATTGCAAATGCAGCCACCTACATGTAGCAGCAAGAGATAGCAAATGTGCTGGCTGACAAATTCAGCTCCAGTTTTCTAGATTCATAGGTTCATAGTTAAGTACTAGGCTAGCTGCCTTGGAAGCCATTTTAAGCCAAGCTGATTTCCCATTTTGTGCTTGAATTAACCTATCCTACCCTTGGTAGGGACTGGCCTTACCCATCCCATGGTTATTAGTTATATATCAGCCTAAAAGAGAATAACTGAGATCATATTATAGATAATTTGAAGGGACACATGCATGGGATAAAGCATTTAGGAGCTGCCTCTGTCCATTAGTAGTACAGGGGACAGTCCTGGGGTAAATTTTCTGTTTCCAACTCATACATCTAAGTTGCTCTTGAAAAAGGACAGGGTGAACTTTGTTTTATGTGGATGGAAAGTCTGTTCCAGAAGAGCAGTATCCTATGCTAGATATACCCTTCTCTCCAAACCAATCTGCTGATGTTGCAGAAGAGATTTAGATCCCTGGACTGAGTACTTCTGATGTCATTTGACTTGATAATGAGCAGTAAATCCATCAGCATTGAGTCCGAGGATGCCTTGTATGACAGATACACCTCTTTAGCAATCTGTAGGATACCAAGTACAGGCACATGGATTTGAGTTGGTCCATATAACCCTTAGAGTAACCTCTAAGGCACATAAACTTGTGGGATACAGTTGAGATGCTTGGCTAGGCTTATAGAGTCAACAGTGGTTGCTAGCCTAGTATACATATATGAACCCATAATAAAAACAAAGACTCCACAAATACAATACTCTTACCTCTGATAATTTATTAGAGCAATCACCCTGATAAAATCAACTTATTCAATTATTTGCTCAAGAGTTCTAGGAAAAAGTCAAACATGTTGGTGGGACAAAAGATCAAAATCAGAGACATTTTGTAAATATTAAACTAATTCACCTAGAATGACAATAGAACAGCAGGTTTTGCATTAACATTTAGTTTGTGAAGAAAAAAAAGAAGATGAAATTGTTATGTTCTGCATTATTGAATAATGGAAATCCTTTAGAAATTGTTCAGAAAAAAATGAGAGGCAAAATCAAGGACACTGTAAAATCAGAGACAGTTGAGTGCTATGTAAATGAGCAACCACTGGAAGGGAGTGTAAATGCCTTTCTCATTCATTCTGCTGCAAACTGCTAGACTAGAACTTCTACCAGACAGGTACAAATGAGCAATAGACTCCTACTCATACTCTGTTCCATGTAAGTGACGAGAGCAACATAACAAGTTGTTATGTTTGAACAACTGTGATATGAGGATGGATGAGGCAGGCAAGTGACAACAAGCCAATTTACTAACTGTGCATTCACATGGTTGTGTTTTTGTAAGTGTGTTCATGTACATGTGTGTGTGCACGGTGTTCTTTTTTTCTTTGAGAATGAGACCATACAGTTTAGGTGAGTTATAAGGAACAAAATCCAAATAAGTTCCAGGCTGGCAGGTAGACCGGACTCCAGATGTAATTTTAAATCAAAATAAATTTATTTGTATAAAGCGCTTTTCATCCAATTCTATACATGAACTTCTTCAGATACACTGTTGCTAAAGAAAATGGTGCTTAAAATACCTTCCCTTACTAGCCATGTGAACAAAAGACCAATCAAGAATTTAAAGTGCCCTCTACATAAGAACACTTATATTACTCAGACTTCTCTCATACAAAAGCATGTACTAAAACTTTTTTAAAAAACAAATAAATGTTAAACATGAGTGAAAACATGAATATGAAAATCTAAATTCCTATTCAACTACTCACAAATATTATCTTTTTAAAATTTTCAATTTTAAGATGCTGTGGATAGAACACATGCCATTTAAACCTGGTAGTGTATATGCATCCAGGTGTATTTGACAGAATAATTCAGATAATTCCAACATTACTGTCATTGGACCACCTCTCGGGTTAGGCCACATCTGCTGTATTATCCAAAATGTAAAAGTGTGCCCTGGGTTCAGACTGACTGACATGTTTTGCTAGGGCATTTTTGCCCTTATTCCTGGAAATACTATATAGGTGTTCATAAATCCTTTCATGTAATTTTCATTGTTTTTCCTATATAGAATGAAGGGTATTCTTGACATCTAGCCAGGTACACAACCATTTTAGATTGACAATTGTATCTATGATTGTTCTTCAAATTCATGCCCCTGACTTCTGCATAATGCCCTTCTTCTATATATTTACAATAGGGGTAACTGCCACATTTAAAGGTACCCAGATTCCTATACAATTTAATTTTTTTTCTTTCTCCAAAATATTGTTCAAATTTTGCATAATGCCCTTCTTTTATATATTTATAATAGGGGTAACTGCCATATTTAAAAGTACCCTGATTCCTACACAATTTATTTTTTTCTTTTTCCAAAATATTGTTCAAATTTATGCCCCTCCTGTAAATAATCTTCGGACTTGTTCCTATTTTACCAACCAATTCCGTTTCACCTGAGATGAAATTCCAATTCTTGTATATAATATTTCTCACTTTGTAAGCTGCCTGATAATAAGTAATCACACACCCTGTTCTAAAATTGGTGTTAATATTGATATTTACTATTTTCTCCTCTGGTTCAATGAATTGCCCCTCATGTATGTATTCATCTTCTAAAATGGGCCTATAAAGCTAGTTTCTTCTTTTTCTTTTAACCTCTTCTATTAATTCATCCAACAAATTACTTGCGTATGCTCATTTAGTGAACATCCCCCTTAAGTTTTCACATTCATTTTCAAAATCAAGGTTACTAGTCACCATTCTGGCTACCCTTACCAGCTGACCCTTCATGACAGCTCATTTTTGATGGTAAGGGTGAGTACTTGAAAAATACAGAAAGGTGTCGGAATATATTTTTTACGATGAATTATAGCTGTGTAGCCTTTTTGTTCATTTTTATTCAACTTAATGTCTAAACATGGGATCTCGTAGTCGTGGTAGGAAAAGGTAAACTGTTGGAAATCGGTCGTACTGTTGAAATAATTGATCAGTGTTGTTGCTACCTGGCTATCACCCTTTATGGTCATAAATATGTTATCCAGGTATCTTGTGAAAAAATATATAGAATCAGTTATGCCTACCTTATTAAATATACATTTTTGATCCCAATATGCCATTACCATCTTGGCAAAGTTGCCTCCGCACGGAGACCCCATTGCCACTCCCATCTTTTGTAAGTAGTATTTCTGTTTGAAAAAAATGAAATTTTTACTGAAGATAATATCAAGTAACTCCTCCACTAGATGTATTTCAGTTGTTGGAGCACCCTTTTTATACATCATGATGGATACCCACTCTATGCCTAAGACATGGGGTATAGGTGTATAGAGATCTTTGACGTCAACTGTCAGGAAATTATAGTCATTGTTAAACTCTAATGAATTTATTTTCTCTAAGAAGGACCATGAATCCTTACATATTTGAGTTTCAGTAATTACATATTTTTTCAAGATATTATCTGCTACTTTGGAGCATGCATATGTTATGGAATTTCTTCCATCCACTATTGGTCTAAGTGGGGGGGGGGCATTCAAATCTTTATGGATTTTTGGAACTCCAAAGATTACCGGTGTTAAAGGTGTTAGAATGTTCATGTAATTATAAAAGTCTAAATCTGTTGGATACTGACAAATTCTAAGTCCCTTAATGACCATTTTAAGTGAATACATTCATTAAAGTATTCTTTTTCAAGATATAATTTTTTGTATTTGAATAGTTTATTGTCTAGTATGTATAGCCTCCCATTTAGACCAGTAGTAAAAGTTCCTCCTGGGACATACTTGAAACAGCAGCACCAACATCAATCACATGCTGTTGTGCCTGCCCTTTCCACCGAGCTCTCTGGATCCCTTACAGTGGACAGGAACTCTTCATTTGTTGTCAGTGGTGGCGCTATAGCAGCCACCCGTGGTAACCATCAGTCTATGGGCCATTGCAGCTGCTCTCCTCCGGGATGAAGTGGCCTTAAGATGCATCTGATCATAAGTCCTTCTGCATCCCCCAACAGTGTTTACATCGGTTACTATCTGCTGCCAAATTAGCATTTTTCCAGATATATCCCCATGTCCTTTCTCAAGCAGAAAGGTACTATTTCACCTAAATGCTTGGGCAATTGCATTATATTCAGGGTCACTGAAGATTAATTTGCAGGGACTGGGACACTTGGGTGCTATAGTCCTAGGTAACATAAAACACACATAAATATCACCCTGCTTAGACATAACACATAAGGAGTTTTTCAATATTACCTACTGTAGAAACAAAAAATTTTCAAGATATTCAAATATAAAAAAGGATTTATGTTGTTGTAACATATCACAGTCACACACAAAGTAAGGTTTGATCCAAAAAAGGGGAGTAACAATAACAAACTAAACCTCTGTACAAACAATTTTGTTTCTGCCAACACAGAAATGGAACTTGGCTCCTCCACCCCAAAGCAACAGGCAAATGACATTTTGATACCAAACAAAAGAATAAAGGAATAAAACATCAATGAATTGTTATAAGTGCTATCAAAGAAACTGTCCCAAAAACATGGTTTCACATTTACCACAGAACATTATTTTTTATTCAATTGCCAGTCACCTCTACCTGTGACTATCAATTCCCTAGAGGTGCCTATAGGCCATCCTACAAGGCTAACACCTCTGTGTCATTGACAATATCGGACATTTACATTTCACTGAAATAACAATAGAAGAGTGTAAAGAGGTGCAGGTGTAACATTAAAACTTATGATGAAAATCAATAAGGCTGTATAGCTGAGAAAGTATAATGCCCTGACAAAAATGCCTATGTCATCAGTAAACTTCAAAAAAGTGCATACAGATAAAAGTAGCATTTGCTAATGCATATATAAAAATATTATCCTAAATGACATGTAAGCATATCCAGTATATAACTGAAAATGCAATCATACCTTATCAAGATCAGTAGCCTCGGGTGCAGATAAATCCAAAGTAATAGCAATTTTCTTCTGTGTTAGCCACATAAACAGGCCTCCTCACTGTCAGGTTCTGTAGCTACACAGTCCCCTTTTTATAGTGTAGACTTAGGCTTTTGGGCATGATGAATATGCAAATTATGTGTTAACTGATTAGAATTGTTGAATCCCAAATTCTTGTCTCCATGTAGTAGATGTAAACATAGTATAAGCATTCCCTCAGTGTTTGTTGCTAATGGATTGCAACTGTGAATGATTGCTGGTAAGGAGAAGGAAAACACAACAGCAGTTCAGACTACCTTGCCTTCAGTGGGTGTGTCAGCCAGGTTAGACTTACAAAGTGAAGATAATTGTATCAAAATGTTAAATGTAAGTAAGCAGCACTCATTTCACAGTTTCTGTTCAATAATATCCAACCTCCCCTACATTTGTTGAAAACTTTATGTTATTACCATTTAATATTCTCACAGATTTTAAGAACAATGATACACAGTGCCTTACAGACTATGTGTCTTAGATTACTGCTCAGATAAGAGAAGAATGAACAACATATAAGACAGAGCTGCATTTTTGCAAACAATAGTCATAAATGGTTGTGTGATCAAACAGTGCACTCATCTGAAATTAATACATGTACAAACAGCTCAGAAGTGTACATGTGTAATTTATTTTGTTTACTGTGGATAATCTTGCACCTGCTTTTATTTACAATTATTTTAATTGTCTGCTGCAAAGTTGTTTCTGTGGCAAAGAGGGATAAGACATCTTTACTTTGTACTGAAGGTTCATTGTTGTGTAAAAGTCTTTCATGTATACTAACATATATTTTGTAGTGTTGTTCATTCTATAGATTTGTGTATGGCTGCAGTGGTGCAGAGGTTAGCATTGTCACCTCACAACAAGAGGTTCTCTGGTTCAGTTCTCAGATGGGGTGCCTTGTGTGGGGAGTCTGCATGTCCTCCCTGTGGTTGCATGGGTTATCTCTGGGTGTTCTGGTTCTCTCCCACATTCCAAAGACATGCAGTGGGTGGATTGGACACTTTAAGTTGGCTGTACGTGCGAGTAAGTGCTAAAGATGAATTACTGCAGCAGAGCTAGCCACCCAGCAGTGCAAAACTTGGCTCAAGATGATTGCTACTTTTAAAAGTGACACTCTGACCCCATGTGCAAAAAGGGAAAAGGAGTGAGAATGGATGGATGGTTAATTTTATAGCTTTCTTTTCTTTTTGTTTTTAGTGCCAGTGTTTGTGCAGTGGACTGCTTAGCAGGAATATGGGTACTTATTTGCTAACCAGTACATGAACTATACCTGTGAATCACTTGTGTGTGTAGTACATCTGCTAAACACATTGCTCCACACAGCATATACTATCTATAGATCAGCATTCAAGTCCCACCTTTGTCTTTTAAGGATGACACCTAATAAAACTACCCATGAGGCTAAAACAAGTTTTGCTTTGCTTGTTTTGTTTACACAATGCTTACCATCGTGCAGATTTGGAGTAATGGCCCACATACGAAGCTGACTGAACACCTGCAAACAGGATGCAGATATTTTCAATTTCAAAAAGGATACATTGTTGCATTTTTTGATTTCCATTATGCTACACCTCTCAGCAACGTGCAGCAGTTAGCAACCTTTCCCAACATCTGCAAGTTTAGAACACCTGCAAAGAAGTAGACAGTCAACAATTTCAAAATGGTTGCATTCTGTCAAGTCTGTTTTGCATCTTGAAAACACACTAAACATCATTGCACATTGGTTAACACTCAGAAGTTAATAATGAATAGGAAAATATTGAACTGTTATCGAACTATACATGTAGCAGGAGGTGTAAGTGTAAGGCTGTAGTACAGATGCCCCTGTATTCTAATACAGGAAATCTCAAATAGTTTTACTGTTGCTCCATTTCACTTTATATTAAATGTTACATAAAAAAGTTAAACATAATTATACATAATAACAATAAGTATCTATAGCAGTGGAGCTCATATGAATTATATGTATGAGGGGAGGCAGACTACTAAATTTATGTAATTATAATATTGCTATCTGGCCTTGGATGGCATTCATACTTCAATAAGATTCATACACATATGAATGTATAAACCATGACCTTGTCAGGTCATATACATATATGGTTAACCCCTCAATCTGTCATTTGCATTTATATATAATTCATGACTATGTCTGAGAAGCACTTCTTCTGTGGCAAAGATGGAAAATTACTGCTATGGAAGAAAATGTTTTTCTCTTAAGCATAGGTTTGAATTCCACATTGCAAAAATCAATTTTATCAGTGTATAAAGCTAAACTAAAACTGTGTCAAGTTATGAAATTTATGCCCTCAGTACGTCTGCAAAGTTAATTCACTTAACAGTTACAGAAGCAGACAACCCTTAAACTAATGCCAAGTGTCAGATTAACCTTCCAGTTTAAAAAAAAATGCTTTCCTTTCTGTTTGGCACTGTTGCTCTCTGCTTAACATAGCTCAAAAGCATTTGGTATTGTTGTTTGGGTTTGCACACCACCAGTAAATGCAATAACAGTAATTGGCAGTAAATCATTATTAGCAATTGCTGCCCTCTCTCTCTGGTTAGAAATGTCTGGTGGTAGAAGGGAAGGTGCCCAACTTAAAGTGCAGGGGTCAGGTGTTGAGAAGTCCAAAATATTTACTGGACTCATTGTAAAGCAGAACAGCCAAATGTTTTTGCATGGGGACTATACCAGCTCCCAGTACAAGTCTGAGGCTTGGAATAATCTGGCCAATGCTGTCTCCAGTGCAAATGGCATTTCATGCACCCAAGAACAGTGTAGGCATCCCTTTAATGACCTGAAATGGTGCAAAAGGCATACACGCAATCTGTGGCTGGATGAGTTCAGGACTAGTAACATCCCACAGTCGTGTAAGTATACTAATAAAGAAAATGTATAGCACATAGGAAGCATGGCATGCATAATGCTTTTCTGATGTCTTCTCTTCATTCCTCAGGTAGTACAGAGATTACTGTCAATAGAGAAGCCCATGCTGAACATCTAGAGAGACTGAGGGAAGCAAAGGTATGCAGCCCAAGAGAAGTATTATTGTAGCTTTTAAATTAAAATGTTATTTTCTATACACTTGTAGCAAAGTAAGTATGCATATCCTAACTGTAAAAGCAAGCATGCATGTTTCAGTCTGTAACATATACCAAAGATAGGAGTCAAGTGTTAAACTGTAGTCAGATGTTGTGGCTTCAAATACCAGAAGTAGCAGGTATAAAATAGTACAATCCTTTAAAAATATTACATAAATTAATTTCAACACAAGTGGCATACTAACTTAATCTGTATAATGGGACCAAGTTTAAGTGCAACATCTGCATATTGCAAGGACTACTTTGAGCAACCCATAATTATAGTTTACAGCTGTTAAGAAGTATACTTAAATGTAAAAGTTCAGATAAAATTGTGATAATGCATTGTGTGTCACTTATGATGGTACTAATTTTATCTCTTTTTTTCTCTCACCCCAACACTTATCCCTTTCGTTTTGACTATATGTCATCAAAATGCCATGTCACCCATCACTGAGAAATCACAAATTGCTTTACAGCACTGGGAGGTATTCCAACCCCAGTGGCTCAGCCTATCCCAACTCCACTGGTTCTGGCACCAATGCCCAACACATCTTGGACTCAACCTGACAGTACTGCAGCCACTGCTCCTGCACTACCTGTGCCCTCAGGTAGCATTACCCCAGCAGCTGGTACTGTGGTACCCCCCCCAGGAGTACTGGCAGAGGTGGGGATTTTATCACCCTCCAGGAGATGACAGGGTTGGTGCATAGAGTCATGCTCAGCACCACTGATGCATGCCTATGCTAGATGGAGAGGCTGCTCTCCCTTATGGTGCATAGGAGGAGATGTCAAGCACTATAACAGCCAGCAGAGTAAGGGGATGGTGATGGCAGTCTTGTGGGTGAGGGCTAGGTTCTCATTGTCCCCATGTTTGATGGACATGGGCATCTGTTGTCCAAATCAAATATGGACATATTTTCATTTTACACTGTTGAAGAAGTGGATAACTATGGTTCTTTTCTACCTCACTCCTGCACATTCCTATATTGCTTTCCCTTTTTACTTACCCCTGCTTGCCCCCATTTCACCATTTTGCTATCTACCCCATTTTAATACCTTTAATCTGGTCATAAATTGAATCACACACAATACACACATAAGTAAAAAAAAGCTATGGAGCCCTTCACATGTTGGCCTCTTTGTGTGGAGTTAGGCATCATGTACCAATGTAAAGTGATGATGAACAGCTCTTCAAAGGTGCGGTTGTCTGTGCTCAATACTGCTTAAACACACTGTGCTACAGTAACACACAGTGAATGTTGAATAAAGAATTTTGTCATTGCATTATAAATATGCATTTAAAACTATTAGATACACATGGATTTGAACCCTATTTCATCAGGGCTCCAAAAGAAATGTGTCAACATATTTACATCTGCTGCCACAGAGTCAGCTAAGCAGCAGGTGTGTTTCATACCCTCCGTAATCAAAACTCTCATAATTTTATCAATGTGGCTCATGCTTGTTCACATCTTAACTATGTGCAAACAGGGAAAGTAGTAGAAATCTGTATCTCACATGTGCAAACACTGCTATTGTTCATACAAACTAGCTGCTCAGTGGTGCACTATTGAAAGTGCACAATAGCATGTATTACTTATGTTTGCTGTCCATTTAGTCTTCATCCCATAAAAGTACATGTAAAAATGCAAACAAGGTTAAGTCACATTTTAAGAGACGAATATATATTTGCACTACAGCCATCTGTTACCTCCCACCATGCACTGCAAACTTGGTCTCTCAGTACTTGTTCACAGATATATCAACTACACTACAGAAATAAATAACAAAGCTTTCTTATATATCATGCACATCTTTATAATGAGAATACACATTCAGATTTTCCAATAGTTGTAGTAATGTGGACAGCTGTTTGCATATAGTTTGTAAAGTTGTCTGTTAAAGTAAACCTGCACATCGGAAACGCAACAGCTAATACTACACATTGTACACTCATCAATCTGATAACTTGCAGAACTTTAATACCATGACAGATGTACATGGCTAGCTATCCATTTCAGACTGGCCTCCCAACATTTTCTCCCAAACATCTGATGATGATGTCATCCATTATAAAGTGTCCTGCAGCCTTAT
Organism: Protopterus annectens; assembly: GCF_019279795.1. Lineage (NCBI taxonomy): Eukaryota > Metazoa > Chordata > Ceratodontiformes > Protopteridae > Protopterus > Protopterus annectens. Next base: position 811,810,918 of record NC_056728.1, on the reverse strand, counting down.
GAAAATCAGACTTGTGCTGTGGAGCTTGTGTAAAGTACTGAGTTCTTGTCTATGTACTTAGGTATCTGGTGTGTGTGTGTGTGTATGTGTGTGTGTGTGTGTGTGTGTGTGTGTGTGTGTGTGTGTGTGTGTGTGTCTGTCTGTCTAGACAAAAGATCATAATTGTGCAGCCTGCAGTCACCACTATAATCCCATGGAGTACCGATATTTTTACAGTTGGACATGCCTACAGATCCATTTCATCCAGGCCACCCAATATCTTTTCTCAAACATCCAAAGATGGTGTCAACCAGTAAAAATCGTCTTTCAGCCTTATACAAGTCAAACTGTGTTGTGGCAGTTGTTTAAAGTAGGGTGTGTGTGTGTGTGTGTGTGTGTGTGTGTGTGTGTGTGTGTGTGTGTGTGTGTGTGTGTGTGTGAGCGTGTGTGTGTGTGTGTGTGTGTGTGTGTGTGTGTGTGTGTGTGTGTGTGTGTGTGTGTATGTGTGTGTGTGTGTGTGTGCACTTGCTTGACATTAAAGAGTGGATTTTATATGAGCATGTGAAATACTGCTATTACCATCTTTCTATCACCAGACACTTCTGATGTCATCACTTATAAAATGTTGTTAGATACTCTCTACGTCAACTTGTGCTGTGGCACTTCTGTTAAATACAAAAGTCTCTAGTCAGTGCGCTTAGATAGGTAGAGATTCTGTTATCACTGTAGTCAACTGGTGTGTATGTCTGTTCACTTGCTTGACATTAGAGAGCATTTTACACCAACATGTCGGCCACTGCTATTACCATCTTCCTATCACTAGTCTCGGCTGATGTCATCAGCCATAGCTGTCTCTCAAGCATGTTCTGTTAATGTCACAGTCTAGGTTAATATCCCTAGAGACAAAGTGACTCCTGTGCCATTATATTTGTGGATGTGCAGTATTTCCATCAGGGCAGGGTCAGAGACCAGCCTGTAGGCCAAACACAAGTCACCTCAATCTATACAATACAGAGTATAGTGACAAGGCTTTCAGTCTATCCATGTGACATGGTTTGTAGGCCTTATATTTTCTTGTTGAGAAACCCCTATGGTCTTTCCAGCTGCTGCAGGTGTTTGGTGAGGTGCATGCAAAAAGGAGTATTGAACTTGGTTAGTGTTCTGATGAGGGTCGAGTATAGTGTTGGTGTAACATCCTCAGACCTGGATACAATGGCCTGACTTATGAGTTGCATGACAGAGCACTTTCCTTACAACTGTGGAAACTTAGTGGTTGAAGTTCAGATTGCTATCTACCTGTGTTCCTAGGTCCTGGACCAGTGAGTTTGAGCTGGGGGGGGGGGGGTGATGTTGTCAATGCTATAATTAGCATAGAATTCAACTTTGTAAAAGGCCAAACTAATGACACTTTTTTTGCATTTATTTTCAGATCATCTGGCTAAGCACCAGTCTTTGTGTATATTGGCATCTCCTGTTATATGTTTACATCATTGGTGGACTCATTCATTACATCCAATTTGTAATCATCAGCAAACGTGGTAAGCCAAAGGCCATATACTTTAGCCTGGACTTCCAGCAAATAGATTCCAAACAGTGAAGGGCCCGGCACAGATCCTTGTGTTACACCACTGGTGGTGACTCTACTGGTAGAGGTCAAGTCACCAACTTTAACATTACATGTTCTGTCTGTGAACCAGTTAGCTAACCATCTAGTGATGTAAGGGTTAATCCCGAGATGGGAGAGTTTCTCAATGATACCTGAGTGGGGGATTGTGTCAGAACTCTTGGCCAAATTGGAGGCGTGGCCAAGGATGAACACAGGATAGCAGCAGATTTCTTCAGCTCCACCAATTTCATTACATTGACAGGAATTAATTACTTAAAAAATTAATTCTTGAAGTAATTTTCTTTCTAAATATGTTTGTTTTATATAGTTCTTGAACTATATCTAAAAAAGAAAGGAAATCTTAATAATATTCCTGTCAGAAATTACTTTGGAAATTTTCCTGTCAGTTTATCAGTCTGAAATGAGTTCCAGTAAGACAAATTCTCAAGACTCCAGCATCAAGAAAGAACTTCAGTCTCTGATAATTATAGTCCAGCAACTTACTGCTAAGATGGATAAAATGGATACTAAAATAGACACTTTCATAGAAAAACTACAAAACAAATAGACTTGTTACATATGGACCTGCAACAACAGAAGATCCAGATGACAGGCATAGAAGAAGCTGTGAATGACATGGAAAATAAAATACAAGAAGAGGAAATCAACATTGAGTTTCTGCTGAAACAAAATACACATTTACAAACAAAGCTGGATGACCTGGAAAATAGATCTAGGCGCAATAACATTAGGATTTTTGGACTGCCAGAAAATATTGAAGGTAACAATATTACTTCTTTTTTAACAACATGGCTCCCTAAAACTTTAGATTTACCAGAAGCATTCTCTTTTGGTATCGAAAGAGCACATAGATCTATAGCTAATACTAACTCTAACAAAAACTATCCTAGATCAGTTATAGTTAGATTTCTATCATCTTTGATAAAGAGATGGTTCTTAAATCTGCTTGGGCTAAAGCTCCTGTTAAGTTTAATGAGACAACTGTGTGTTTTGACAATGACTATTCTTCCATGGTAATTGCTAAAAGAAAAGTTTTTCTGCCACTAATAAGGGAGCTTAAAAACACAGTTTAAAACATACCTTCTGTTTCCTGCCAAGCTTAAAATCTTCCTTCCTGATGGTCCTAAGGTCTTGATGATTTAGACTCTGCTTTACTGTTTGTCAAAGAAAAAGGATTTTGGATAAAATAGAAGAAATGGAATGGGCTAGTTCTTCATTAAAGAGATTGGCAACTGAAGCTTCCTGGAAGACTTCAGAGAAGAAGAAGAGACCAAAAACAAATGATTTGTTATATGTTTTTTCTCTCTCATCATTTTAGTTCATTATTAATCTTTTGAATATAGTTCCTGCATTTCCAGAAAGCCACAAATATTTTGGAAAAGATTTAATCAAAGTTATTCTCTATGTGCAAAGAAATGTTTTGTTTCATAACCAGTCAAAATGCCTGAGGATTTAATGGCAGGCTGTGACTCGATTTGTTTTTCTTTCTGAAAAAGTAAGGTTAGTAATTTGATACATTTTTATCTTTATCTTTTTTTCCTTCTTCTTTTATTATTTTCTTTGTTTAAACAATGACATTCTATTTAGATTATGTAGTGGGTAAAGGGTGGGGAGGGCAGGAGAGAACAGTAATGAAAATATCATTAATAGAATAATAACATATTTATTTCTTGTAAAAGTTTATAAGTTCTTCAAATGCTATTTCTAATTATACTTTCTTGATTATACTGCTTATGCTTGTTTGTAAATAATCTGTCATGCTTTAACTAATAATAATCAGAACTAAATAAGAGTAAATAATATGTTTTATTTTTAACTCTATTAATATAAACAGTAAGTAACATTCCATTGTATATACTTCTTACAGCCTCCTCTTACATTTTTTTATTTCTGCCTCACTCCCTTTTATTTTCTACTCTCTTTTTCTTTTCTTTATTAATATATAGAAATGCTTTTGACTGTGTGGGCACAGTGAATAATAGGATTTGTATGAAAATTGAGTTGGGAGAAGAATGCTGAGTTTTATTGCTTGTTGGTAATTTTGAGTTTAATTTCACTTGCATAGAGGCTGTGATGATCTGTGGAATACATTGTGGAGGTTCTGTCATGTTTAGATGCATTTACACTGCTAAATGAATGTTTGTCACTAGTTTTAATAAGTTTCCCGCCAAAATGTTAAGAGAGACAATCTGGGATGTGGGCTGTCTTATGCACAATGTCCTTGATTTACCTCAGAATCTTCAAATCACAGAATTCTCACAGAGAAACTGAAAGCAGTTAGTATAAACATTGACAAGGTTATCACACTGACACACCACAGATTCAGGAAAAATACTCTGTTCATAAAATATGTCAGTTATAATGAGTTTAAATGATGTAGTTTCTTGTAGTAAGTAAATGTCTTATTTTAGAAGGCATAAAAAATGAAACATTTATTTAAATGTTTTTGAAAATCTACTTAACAGCAGCATAATAATCTGTGTAAAAATTTGTGTTCCAAACATATACTTTACTATAACTCATTTAATTCATCTGATTGACAAACATAAATAATCTTATAACTCTATTCTGGAAGAAATGTCATGTGATATATTTTAAAGCAGTAGGTTAGCATGATTGTAAAATCTGGTTACCAATATGTGTTTGCTGTGCATTATTTTGTATAAAGCAGACAGATTTATTCTAGGGACAGCAAGTAGGATAGTGCTTTACAAAGACACAACTCAGTGAGATCAGATATATATATATATGTGTGTGTGTGTGTGTGTGTGTGTGTGTGTGTGTGTGTGTGTGTGTGTGTGTGTGTGTATGTATATGTGTGTGTGTGTGTGTGTGTGTGTGTGTGTGTGTGTGTGTGAGTGTGATGGCTTTTTTTCTGAGAATCTGCATAACTATCCAATATGATTTATAATAATTTCTATGAATACAATATTTTACTCTACTGACAAAATGAATGTTTGCCACAAGTTTTAATAAGTTTCCCACCAAAATGTTAAGGGAGACAATCTGGGATGTGGGCTGTCTCAGGCACAGTGTCCATGAGTTTCCTCAGAAGCTTCACTCACAGAATTTTCACAGAGAAACTGAAAGCAGTTAGTATAAACATTGACAAGGTTATCACACTGACACACCACAGATTCAGGAAAAATACTCTATTCAAAAATGTGTCAGTTATGATGAGTTTAGATGATGTAGTTTCTTGTAGCAAGTAAATATCTTATTTTAGAAGGCATAGAAAATGAAACATTTATTTAAATGTTTTTGAAAATCTACTTAACAGTAGCATAATAATCTGTGTTAAAAACTTGTGTCCCAAACATATACTTTACTATAACTCATTTAATTCATCTGATTGACAAGCATAAATAATCTTATAACTCTATTCTGGAAGAAATGTCATGTGATATATTTTAAAGCAGTAGGATAGCATGATTGTAAAATCTGGTTACTAATATGTGTTTGCTGTGCATTATTTTGTATAAAGCAGACAGATTTATTCTAGGGACAGCAAGTAGGATAGTGCTCTACAAAGACACAACTCAGTGAGATCAGATATATATATATATATATGTGTGTGTGTGTGTGTGTGTGTGTGTGTGTGTGTGTGTGTGTGTGTGTGTGTGTGTGTGTGTGTGTGGGTGTGTGTGTGTGTGTATGTATGCATATATGTGTATGTGTATATGTATGTGTGTGTGTGTGTGTGTGTGTGTGTGTGTGTGTATGTGTGTGTGTGGGTGTGAGTGTGTGTGTATATATGTGTGTGTATATGTATGTGTGTGTGTCTGTGTTTATGTGTGTGATGGCTTTTTTTTTTTAGGTAATAACGCAGGTGTTTCTGAGAATCTGCATAACTATGCAATATGATTTATAATAATTTTTATGAATACAATATTTTACTCTATTGACAATAATGAGTTTAAGTAAATGCTCATATACAAACAATTCAAGATTTTTTTGGAAGCTGTTGATAGAATTCACATGACAGAAAATAGATGCATCTTAATGCATGTAATGTCTGAATCATATTAACCAAAAGTTTTTGATTTAAATGAATGTTAGAACATAATTTTCTCTCCTCTTGATTTCTAACATTAAGATTATTTGAATGCTATTAGAATACAAGTGTTATATATTACATAGATCTATATAATAGTATGAACAGTTTTAAACAAAAAAAAAAAAAAAAAAAAAAAAAAAGTTTATTTTAGTTTATATGATGCTGTTTTACCAAATGTGTAGTTTTGTCTTGATAGATAATTGAATTGAAAACTGTTAACCTCAGTTAAATATAACTAGTATTAAATTGATAAGGTGGTAGCTGAGGTACTGCTGCTTAGGGTAGGGGGTTAACTTGAGTAGTAAATACTGCTCTAAGTTGGAGTTTTCAACTCCAGGCGGGATGCAAGGTTTAATCCTTACATTATTTTCACTTGTTCATTGTTATATGTATATAGTTTTGACATCCACAATATATTTTGTACACTCATTGTCACTACAAACAAAATTGAATCCTATACAAAATCCCATAAGAGATTTAATAAATACAGCTATATTTAAAGGTACACCTAAAAGAGGAGATGTAACATTATTTATCTTGTTATTTGTTATTTCGATCATAAGATTCTTGAGTTTTAAAAATGCCAAATGACATCTTTAAAAGGAATTTCTTTAAACATTAATGGATCGAATAATCCGTGTAAAAGGGCAAGCCTAATAAGATACATTAATCTACACAAGGCCAATCTAGTCTTCCTGCAAGAAACCCATCTCTTGAAAAAAGATATTGATAAACTAGCCACTAATAAGTATACAGTATTGGTTAGTTCAGAGCACACTCAGAAAAAAGAGGAGTGGCTATTTTATGGAATAAAAGTATGCCCATTCCTAAAACCATTAAGTCTTATCAGGATGACAAAGGAATGTTTTGTATGGTTACAATACAAATTAATGGGAAGACTTACACTTTAATTAATGTATATTGGATACCTGGAATTGGTATTAATACAGTGAAACATCATATTGATAAGATCATATCATTCTCTGTAGGGGATATTATTTTAGCTGGTGATTTTAATTGTATACTACATGAAAGTGATACTACCACTATAAAGAAAAGAAGAATTACATCTAATGCAAAACATTTAAATGATTTTGCTAATTCTTATCATTTGAATGATATTAATAATCAGATAGAGTCAAAATCATTACCATACACCTTTTTTCTAACAGATACAAAACTTATTCAAAAATAGATAGGGTCTTTATTTCTAACCAGATGGTAACAGATTTAATTAATTCCAAAATCATTCCATGTCCTATATCTGATCATAACTCAATTGTTTTTGAATTCATGATAAAAAATACTCATAATGTTCAGATCAAAAGGATACCAGCATACTTAACTCAGCTAAAAGACTATAAAGAATATATACTTTCAGAAGTACAACATTTTCTAGACATAAATAATACTCCTGAAGTCTCCATTGTCTATGTTTGGGATGCCTTAAAATCATATCTATATGGACAAAGTATCAGATGGTATAATAACAAAAGGAAATCTTGGGATAAGGAATTGTTAGATATTCAAAGTAAACTAGACTCTTATAAACATAATAATAAAGAAAATATTATGGACAAGAAAGTTATTGAAGAAATAAACAAACTAAATGAGAAATACAAAGAAATTCTAACTCATAAAGTTAAAATAACTTTAGAGAAATACAAGTTTTTGTCTTATTCAATAAGCCCCAAATACTTACATAGACTTAAAAATAAAACAAAAGATTGAATAAACAAAACCATATCAAAGAAATCTTTTCTCTAAGGAAAAAGAAGAATGTTTCTAGTATACCAGAAATACTGGATGAATTTAGAAATCACTTTCACAAGATTAACCATAACAACATTAACATGGAACCTAAAGATAAAATAAAGGAGTTTATAACCACAAACATGAATAAAAAGCTTAATAAACAACAGATTAAACTATTGGACAAGAGTATTTCATATACAGAAGTTATTACACAAATAAATAAGCTTAAATCAAACAAAGTACTGGGTAATGATGGTATTATACCAGAGATATATAAAATCCTTTCTAAAACTACATATTCATTAATACATAAGGTTTTTATTCTGGCCCAAACTGAGTTAATAACCCCCATCTTGGCAATATACATTTATTTCACCAATTTTAAAACCTAATAAAGATCCAACTAGATGTTCTTCATATCGACCCATCTCATTACTTAATGTTGATTATAAAATGTTTATGAGTATTTTGCTGATAGATTGAAGACAATTATCCCGGCATTATAGACATAGATCAGACGGGCTTCATTGTAAATAGAAATACTTTTGATAATATAAGAAGAACTTTAACATTAATTGATTTTGCAAATAGGAAAAAGAAAGATTTAACACTTATTAGTCTTGATATAGGTTCAGCATTTGATTCAGTAAGTTGGGACTATCTGTTTACCTTACTGAAATGCACAAATTTCTCTGATGCATTTGTAAATTTAATTGAGCATTTATACAAAGGAACGCTGGCTTATATTAAGGTAGGAACATATGTTTCACAAAAATACCCATTCTTAAAGGTACAAAGCAAGGATGTCCACTTTCTCCACTATTATTCACTTTAGTAATGGAGCCTTGGGCTAATTTGATTAGAAACAGTACTGACATAGAGGGTTTTGAAATAGAAGAAAATACAACATCAAAAATTCAACTTTATGCAGATGATGTTCTAATTACATCAGCAGGATCTAATTCTTCTATGCAGTCTTTATTTGATAAAATGATGAATTTTAAAAGTATTTCTGGTTTAATATTCAATGAAGAAAAAACTAAAATACTACCTATATATACACGAAAAAATACTCTCACTAGTGATTTTACTAAATATGTACCCAACTCAGGTCAGATAACTTATTTAGGTATAATACTATCTAAAGATATTAAATCTATTATATATAATAACTATAATACCTGTTTTCTTAATATACAAAATCTTTTTAATACCTGGAATAATATGTTTTTTACTATGGAGGAGAGACTTACAATTATTAAAATGATAATATTCCCCAAGATTTTATACTTAATACAATCAATAATACTTTCACCTACAAAAATAACTATCAAGAAACTGAATACACTAATGTTAAATTTCTTACGGGCACCTAATAGACCTAGGATTGCATTAAAGAAACATACTAATAGCTGGTCTCAAGGGGGTATTTCTTTTCCAGACTTTAATTTATATATTATCTCTTCTATTATAAAAGTTATTACTTTATTAATAGATCGGTCATATGTCGCAAAATGGAAAGATTATTGGGAGCTAATTAGTATGCACTTCATGAAAATCTCCTTAACACATAAAAATATGATTATAAATAACTCCATGTTGTGGTTGCTAAAGGAATTTTGTACTTCACCTATTACACCTAAACATATGGTCTGTTACCCATTAAATATTATTATTAGTTATCATAACTTTATATTCATGCACCCTAAGTATAGGGAATGGAATTTTATTGTATTCCCTATAATTTATACTCAGGGTATGCTTATGTCATCTACTTCTGAAGGAGCTCATTTAGCTATAGATAATAATCTAAAGTACTGGTATCAGCTGATATCTGATAATAAAGTTAAAAATCTAGATTTCTTAAAACAAGAATTTGATCTAAGAGAAACTTGCTGGTTAGAGGTTCAGATCTTTAGACAACATCTCATTGATAGAATAGATCTAATGTCTATAACAGTTAAAGAATCTATTCCAAAACTGATTGATTACTTGATAATAAATTTACAGCATAAAGTTTCTGATAAAGGTAAACTTTCATATATACATAAAATTATCAGACAAGAAACGTTTTACAATGTAGATTCATACTGGAATTATTTCACCTCTATTAATGGGGACCCACCAACTCAACAAGATAAACAATATATATTGGAATCTGCTTATAGAACTACATCTTCCATTATCTGGAGACTTTATACATGGAAATTTTACATAGATCTTTTATACACCTTTGATGATGAATAAAATTAATAATAAAGATAATCTATGTAAGAGATGTAATGTAGAAATTAATGCTGACTGGGCTCATATGTTTTATGACTGTATGAAGTTGAAAGAATACTGGAAGTCAATTAATGAATTTTGCAGGCTCTTTTACAGATAATTTCATTATTTCTAAGTCTCTTATATTATTCAACACACCTGTACCTCAATGTGTTAAAAGATTAAGCTTCCCTTGTTATGGTCTATCCTAGCAGTGGCTAGGAAAATAATAACTAGAAATTGGATTTCAGATACACCTCCTTCGTTCAATGAATTTAAAAATGTTATGAATATAATGTGTCATATGGAAATAAGCACAATTAGAATGAGAACAACTAGAAAAACATCACATTTTATTGTATGGGATAATTTACAAAATTTGTTAAAAAAATTCTAATTTCAATAGCACAGTATTTTAGTTTAATTAATTGATCTGATTGTAGTGGATGTCTTTGTAAATACTTTAGTTGTTTTGTTGAATATTATAATAATACCTATTTTTAATTATTTGTATAAAATTGTTATGATATTTCTCTTATATGTTAAAACAATAAACTTGTTTTGAAAAAAAAGAACTCTTGGCCAAATCAAGATAGGCGGTATGCACTGTCTTACCTTCATCCAGGGCTTTGGTGACTTTCTCAAAGAAGTCTACTAGGTTTAATAAGCATAATCTACACTTAATGAACCCAAATTGGGTTGGGCGTAGAGATTGAAGGTCACCTATTTACTTGTTGATAAAGTCCATGATGATTATTTCCATGGCCTTGCAGATGAGACTGGTTAGATTTATAGGTCCATAGTTCCCAGGGTTGGTTGATGGCCCCCTTTGTGCAAGGGGAATGCTGCTTCTGTTTTCCACTCCACTGGAACAAAGTCATTTCTCAGGTTATGGTTTAAGAGGATGCTAATTTGGTGCACCAGGCCCATGCAAATATGATCTGATGTCTAGAGATACTAGGTAGGGGACCAGTGTTAGGTATGCTTTGGGGTATAGCTGGTGGGGCCAGGGTTGAAGTTTGTGTCAAATCTGTCAGCTAGCTGGTTGGCCACTTCCTCCAGTGCAGCTTCATGTTTAGACTCCTAGAATTAAGCAGCAGAACTTTGAGTTTGCATCCAGTGGATGTTGTTATGTTGGAACTTGTTTTGCTTTCATATTGCCTAACAAAGGCACTATGGGGGAGGCAAGCACCTTTGCCAGTATCCAACAGCATAGATGACAAAGGTTCAGGCCATCTTTGGCAAAGCAGCATGGCTTGTTGACTATGTAAGCCCAGGCTGAGAGATAATGGATCACCCTGGACCTGACACCAGAAGCTAAGCCAGCTGTTGATGTCCATCGGTTTTGTTTATATTGTGGCATCATCTTGGGTGAAGGGAGACTGCTGCTTAGGGCTAAGGTCATACCTGCCTGGGACACATAATCTGACAGTTCAGTGATGTGTCTTTTCATATAGTCCAGAGAGGTATGTTATAAAACAAATGCACAACCCAATGATAATATAGACATCACACCCCTATGAGCAGACCAAGTGGTATGTCACCTGTGTACTGAGGTAGATGGTTTGTGGAACATCTACCAGCCTGTACCCACAGTGGTGACTACTCCCTTGTATCTATGTAACACAACTCCTGAGTATGTGCAGGACAACCACATCAAAGGCCATAATACTCCCATAGTTCGCAGCCTTCATCACACCTATAACTGAGTACAATGCATCCTTCTTCATGTACTTCCCTACACATCTTCCAGGGATGTGTAACTCAAGTGTACTAACTTTGCCACAGCGAGCTCCCATAAATCTTATTGGCCATACCTAGGTATTCTTCTTGTTGCATAAACATTACTCTCTCTGATGGTGCGGAACCGCCATCAAGGTGTTATACTAGATGCATGTGTGATACCTGCTCCAGTGATGCACACAGTACATACATAGCTGACTTGACAGCATTGATGGCATGGGTTACATTTGTGACAGTGTGGATTGTGCTATATATATGCCATGCACACCTGTCAACTAGCCTGAATTGATCATAATGTCACATACAGGTACAGCAGTGTCCCTCCTAACACCTCCAGTAGATGTTACAGTCTCAGGACAGTGTGCTTGATTACCCTCAGAGATTGCTAGTATCTCGTAATAGTTGCACAAGTGTGCTCATGCAGAACCATCTATGATCACTCACAATCACATATGTTATATCAGAGACATGGGATTACAGGTAGTATTATTCTGATATTGTCCATGATTGTGTGTGCTTCTGCTTATTGTTGTCCATGAGCCTGTAACTATGTGTTCCACTTGGTGGAGACCTCTGCTGACATTACAGTCATATTCAGGCAACTCATTTTGCATAACTTCACAATATGCACCTAACACCTAATGTATATAAGATCCCTGATAGATGTCCACTCCATTGTTCATGTCAGGATGCATATATGACAAAGACATCTTCTCCGCTGTTATATAACCTTGTGTGGCAGTCACATATAATACATATTCACTGTGCAGTCCATACTGTATCATGTCGATATGTGATTAGTGTCCCTGCTACATCTGTCTTCAGTTACATGACCTCATCTGTTGCACATTAAGATGCTTCACCTGTCCTCTTTCCCTGTGTTCATTCCTACAATTCATCTGTTTGCCCCTATTCAATAAACACACTTCCCCTAACTGTTAATTTTAAATAGCAGTCCATGTACCATTAAGGATCATTTACACAACTTTTGTTCAGTATGCCTGAAATGGGATTCCACAATACTCTGCTCTGCATACACTATTGTGTAATGTGTTAGGACAATCTACATTGCTGGCAATCATTGTGGCATTACATGCAACTGTGCAGATCTAGTTTGCCTATAGGTAAACAGGTCTACATGTCTGCTGCTGTCTCTCTTGCTTGCTTTATTTATTTATTTATTTTACATTTATTTTACTTTTGTTGACCGGGCTAGTCTAACTGGATATATGTCCATTTTCAGTAGAGGCCTGGGTAGATAAGTTCCGAGGAAGCACAAAAATATAATCACGTATACAAAGATTAATTTCATGTTAAACATTGTTAGAAAGAAAGACAAGGAATAATCTCAGTGGTCGTTTGTTCTTAGTGTAGTGCTAAGTAAAACACACTTAACATAATACAGATGTAGTTGCAATATAACATTTAAAGGACAGCAGCTGAGTTAGATAAGTTATTAGTAAGCGGGTTGGCATAAAGAAGGACAACAAAAGTATGAGCTGCAATATTCAGAATATGTGTTAAAAACAGGTTTAAATAAAGAAGTTATGAGGAGATAATAAGATCTAGAAAGGAATAAGTTTGTTGTTACTAAGAAAAGGAACAAGAAAATAGAAAAGAGGAGAGTAGGTAAATCCAAGGAAGAAAGGTAATATATCAGTCAGGTTTAATACAAGGGCATAACCAGTGTGTTCTGAGAAAAAGTTTCAGTTTTTTTTGAAGAGTGATAATGAGGGAACAGAGGAAAGTTCAGTAGGAAGAAGGTTCCAAGATTTTCCAGCAGTATTACAGAAAAGAGAGTCTCCAGCCCTGTTATTAGATTTACAAATATTTACCAGAAGTCTTTGTGATGAACGTAAGGTCTTAAGATTGTTGTAGGGGACAATGAGGGTAGATAGTATAGGGGTATTAATAGGATGGTTAAGAGTTTTGTGGGCAATGGTAAGTTGGTGGAATTTAAGCTGATTTTGTAATTCAAGCCATCCTAGTTGCTTTAGGTTGATACAGTGGTGGGTTCTGAAAGGGTTGCCTGTGGCAAATCTGACTATGCTATTGTAGGCACTTTCCATTTTATTAAGGTTGATTTTAGAGAGGTTAGTGTATATGGGTGAGGCATAGAGGAGAGTAGAAATTAGGTGAGTATGAGCAATAGTTATTCTTGCGGCAGGAGAGAGAAAGGGTTTGATTCTGTAGAGAGAGCCCAGTTTTCTGTTAACAGATTTTAAGGTATTATTAATATGGGTGTCAAAGTTAAGGTTGTTATCTATGGTGATACCATATAGTTTGGTAGTTGAGTCTGGGGATATAAGAGTGCTGTTACTGAATGTTACTGTGAGGTTTATTGGGGGGGACTTAGCAGTAGGAGTGAAAAGGAGGAGTTTAGTTTTTTGGGGGGTTTAGTAGGAGACAGCGTTGAGTAAACCATAGATCAACTGTGTTAAAGACCTTTTGGGTGAGGGAGTAAAGCTCAGATATGGATGTGGCTGAGCATATAAGTGTCGAATCATCTGCATATTGTATGCATGTAGCTTGGGGGATTGCTAGGTGAAGGTCGTTGATAAATATAGAAAATAGGAGGGATCCTAATATGGACCCTTCGGGGACCCCTATGTTAATGGGTAGATGGGTAGATAGAATATTATGCCAAAGCACAGCCTGTTGTCTGTTTTCTAGATTGGAACCATTTTATAGCAAATGCATCTAGTGACAGAGATTTGAGGATATTTATAAGTATTTGGTGATTTACCATATCGAACGCCTTAGACAGATCTATAAACACTGCAGAGGAAAGCCTATTAAGGTTACAGTTTTTGTTGATACAGTGAGTGACGGAAAGAAGGGCAGCAGTAGTGCTGTGTGAGGGCCTGAAAGGGCAGTAGTAGTGCTGTGTGAGGGCCTGAAATGGCAGTAGGAGTGCTGTGTGAGGGCCTGAAAGGGCAGCAGTAGTGCTGTGTGAGGGCCTGAAAGGGCAGTAGTAGTGCTGTGTGAGGGTCTGAAAGGGCAGTAGTAGTGCTGTGTGAGGGTCTGAAAGGGCAGTAGTAGTGCTGTGTGAGGGTCTGAAAGGGCAGTAGTAGTGCTGTGTGAGGGTCTGAAAGGGCAGTAGGAGTGCTGTGTGAGGGCCTGAAAGGGCAGTAGTAGTGCTGTGTGAGGGCCTGAAAGGGCAGTAGGAGTGCTGTGTGAGGGCCTGAAAGGGCAGCAGTAGTGCTGTGTGAGGGCCTGAAAGGGCAGTAGTAGTGCTGTGTGAGGGTCTGAAAGGGCAGTAGTAGTGCTGTGTGAGGGTCTGAAAGGGCAGTAGTAGTAATGTGTGAGGGTCTGAAAGGGCAGTAGTAGTGCTGTGTGAGGGTCTGAAAGGGCAGCAGTAGTGCTGTGTGAGGGCCTGAAAGGGCAGTAGGAGTGCTGTGTGAGGGCCTGAAAGGGCAGCAGTAGTGCTGTGTGAGGGTCTGAAAGGGCAGTAGTAGTGCTGTGTGAGGGTCTGAAAGGGCAGTAGTAGTGCTGTGTGAGGGTCTGAAAGGGCAGTAGTAGTGCTGTGTGAGGGTCTGAAAGGGCAGTAGTAGTGCTGTGTGAGGGTCTGAAAGGGCAGTAGGAGTGCTGTGTGAGGGTCTGAAAGGGCAGTAGTAGTGCTGTGTGAGGGTCTGAAAGGGCAGTATTAGTGCTGTGTGAGGGCCTGAAACCATGTTGTGAGTTGGAAAGTAAGATATATTGGATTAGGTGGTCTAGCAATTGTTTATGGATGCATTTTTCCGTGATCTTAGCTAGGGGAGACAGAAGGGCAATGGGACGATAGGAGAGTTCAGTGGAGTTACCTCCCTTATGAAGGGGAATAATATGGGAGACCTTCCATATGCTTGGGAGGTGTCCTTCAGTGATAGTTCTATTAATAAGAATGGAAATGGGGTATGCTATAGATTTGGCTGCCTTTTGTAAGTATTCAGCGGGAATCATGTCAGCTGAAGGAGTACATGGTTTGAGCTTTTGGATGAGGGCTAGAATGTATGTAGTTGGTACTGGTTGGAAGAGAAAAGGAGGGGGTGGGTTAGTGATATAGTTGGATATAGGTAAGTCCTGAGTAGATAGCTGATTAGTAAGATTTTGAATGGCCTCAGTGAAATAGGTATTAATGGTATTAGCAGTTTATTTTGGATTCTCTTGGTCTGTGTCTTGTGGGTGTGGTGTG
This sequence comes from Protopterus annectens, assembly GCF_019279795.1. Taxonomy (NCBI): domain Eukaryota; kingdom Metazoa; phylum Chordata; order Ceratodontiformes; family Protopteridae; genus Protopterus; species Protopterus annectens. The sequence goes on along the minus strand of NC_056728.1, from coordinate 811,795,318 downwards.
ATGGATTGACCTGGGTGTAATAATTGATTAATACTTGCCCAGAACTTTTGTGGTTGATTATGGTGGGTCTGTTGGAATTGTAAGTAGTAGTTTATTTTGTCAGACTGCACTGCTTTTTCCATTTTATTTCTTAGTTGCCTGAAGTTTTGTTGATTACTGGGTTTTTAGTTGATCTTGATTTGTTCCAGTATTTATTTCTGAGCTTGATTTTTTGCCTGGTTTCTTTTGAAAGCCATGGAGCAGATTTCATTCTCATTCTTATAGAGCGAGTTGGGGCATGGTGGTCTAGAATGGATAAGAAGTTAGAGTTAAAGTAATTGACAGCTTCCTCCAGTGGGAGGTATTTTAAGGGAGACCAGTTGCATGTTCTTAGTTCCCTTTGGAAGAGATCTGGGTTAAAGTTTTTCTTGGTTCTAATTGTTCTAGATATGGTTGGGTAGGTTGGTTTTATGCCTGATGATGTAGGTTGGTGAGTGGTCACTTACATCATCTGGGAGGGTACCAGATTCATATGTCTGGAGATGACTATTTGTGAGTATCCAGTCTAAGATACTTTCTTTATTATTAGACTTGTGTATCCTGGTAGTAGCGGTAATGGTTTGTGAAAAACCAAAAAGGTTTATATGGCTTGTAGGGTTTAAACCGCTAAAACATTTCCAATCAATGTTAAAATCACCTAGGATGATGGTTTCTAGAGGTAAATTATGAGATAGGCAACAGAGGATTTTTTCTATTGTTGCAATATTATTACCAGAAGAGAGATAGGTACAGATAATAAAAATGGATTTGACTTTGTTAAGTTGGAGCTTGGTAATAAGAATTTCAACGTTGGAGAATTGAGGTGGTAACAAGTTGTAGGTAGTAATCTGTAGGCTGGATTAGAAAAGATTGCTACACCGCCACCCTTTTTGGTTGTACGGTCAAGTCGCAAAATATTATAACCAGGTGGGATGATTTCATTGTCTTTAGTTGAAGGTCTTAAGAATGTCGAAGGAGTAGACATCTAGAAGAGCGTGGAGTTGTGTAACTTTGTTATTAAGGCTACGTATGTTGAGGTGAGCTAATAGCAGTGAGTTAACTGGTTTAGTAAAGGAGTGGATAGGATGGAGGTTGGGGTTATGGAGTTGAGTAGTAGTAGTAATAGGGCCTGGGTTGGGATGAATGTCACCATCTTTCAATAAGAGTCGTAGAGATTGAAGTCTAAGATCTGGGAATTTAGTATATAGAGTGAGAGATTTTCTTGGCTTGGGAGAGTCATTTAATGTGGGTAATCCTATGGAATTTTGCTGGTAGATAGCTAGGAATGGATGTTATGTTAATATGGTTACTGAGAGTAGGTAGAGTAGGAGAGGTAGATAGGTAGATAGAGGTAGATAGAGCTTAGCTTGTCTGTGCTTCCATCTGGGGTTGTTTACACAGGTTCCTGGCTGGAACACTGTTGCTAGCCATGAAACCATGCTTGCCTATATTTAAACATGTTGCACAGCATGAATTTGTAATTAGCTCTGCTGCTCACCACACAAACATGTAAACTCTGTGTAGGCTGCGTTTGATAACACAGAGTTTATTAAATCCCCATGAATGAGTATAGATCTGCTGTTTATTGGTTGTTAACCATTCTGTAAAGCAATTGCAAGAGAATTCAGAAAGCAGATTTTTTTTTAAATATTTTCTTGAAATATTTTATGTTTTTTATGTATTTATTTGGTAAATGATTCCACAAAGCAAGTTCCACTCTAGAGAATGCTCTTTTACCTAGTGCAGTTTTAAATTTTGGGCAAGGGTGAGTGCATTATTCTGTGAGCTTCGCAGTTCATATAAGCTGTTAAGAACGGGAAGTTTTCTTTTAGTTGGTGGACAGCAGCCTTGATTAATACTTTATAATTAGAGTGCTTAGGAGATAGGCATCTCTGTCTTTCACTGTTAGCCATTTGGCATTTTTAAGAACAGTGCAGTGGTAGAGTAAAGGGTCAACCAGGTAGATAAATTTACACATTTTGTTTTCTGCTCTTTGTATTTTATCCATCTTGCACATTAAGTGTAGTACTTGGAAATTCAAGTTTGTGAATTAGTACAGTCTTAACGATAGCTAAGCAGGCTTTTTGGGCCAAGATGGTGCATGACTTTGTAGCATTGTATAAGTTGTGTGTGTTTTTTTGTTTTAGTTTTTTTGGTCCACTCAGACCTCAATGTTACTAATCCTGTCCCCAGTACCCAACATCCATGCTGGATCTAATAGCTATTCTCCATTATTCTGTTTTTCTGGGGCCAGTTGTGGATCCTGAGGGTGTCCTTGGAGCTTGGCTTGTCTGTGCTTCCATATGGGGTTGTTTACATCTATGGGCAACTCACTTCTTTGGGCCACTCACCTCTGATGCAATATATCATTAAGCATGCTCTGACCCGGGATGGGCATGCCCATCCCTTCCCTGCCACAGTCAGTCACCTAAGCCATTAATCAAACTCAGATTTGCTGGTTCATAATCAGAGCTTTATCCCAATACACCACTGGAGCAGCTTCACAGTATATGTTGTGTGTGCAATAAATGATAGCGAAGGGTCAAGGATAAACCCTAGATAGTTTTGTTGAGTAGATTTAGGGATATTGATGCCTTTATTATTGGTTATATAAATGGGAGAGATAATGGGTATTTTCTTCAAAGATGAAAAGATCATTGCAGTACATTACATTAGTTTTCTTGTGGATAATTAGAAGTTTGTTGGATAAGGTCCAATGGTACAACTTAGTGAAGTCTTGTTGAAGTTTGATTCATGAGTCAGGAAAGTTATTACTGGATTGTAAGTATAGTACATGCTTACATATAAATCTACACTTCTAGCCTGCAAATATACCAAACAGTCATTCCCATAATAAGTGGCCAAATTGTTCTTAAAAATAGCCAAACTGGTGCTTGCTTCAATACAATTTGGTAGCCAATTCTGTGCATCAGCTACTCTGTCAGAGAAACAACTAGCACATCCCTCATTCCGATATAATCTTCTTCATAGGTTGGCTGATGATTCTCTCCTATGTTTTGCTAATCCAAACATTCCCAGAGGTAGTTGTCTCCAAATGCACTGCATAACTAAATATGTTCTCCTCTTAAACATCTACATGAGAGACTGTATGTAATCAAATACGCTAGTCTTTCATAATAACTTAAATTTTCACATCCATGGATGTCTTTGGTATATTTCTGCTGTACTGTTTCCAATTAACTAATCCTTGTTTTCATATAAGATTTCCATATTGTTATTCCACACTCAAGTTTGGATCTAATATGATTACAAACAATGATTTCATCATTTCTGATTTCCTAGATGTTATAAAAATGTTTATACAACTTATAGTTTTATAAAAGCCACTAACTAATTGGTTGATATAGTTAGAAAAACTCAAAGCTGGATCTACCCACATGCCCAGGTTCTTAAATGAATAAATAGGTTCAGTCACTACATGCTGTATTACATACTCACCTTCCAATTTGCCCCCTCAGGTGCTTAGTTTTTGATGTATTTATCAGCATATTATTCTCCTGTGCCTAAGTGGTCAGTGGTCAATGTAGTCAACTTCTTTTGTGGACATTTCCTATTTGTAACACACGTAATCAAATTAACCATTTTCAAGTCATCTGTATACAAGATGCAGAACACCTCAGATTGAAAAGATGGCTCTGAAAGATACAGTCTAAACAAGTATGGGCCTAGGAAAGAGCCCTGCAGGATACCCTGACTTTAACCCAGAATTTTATGTGTACAATTGTTGAATGATACTTGCCATATCCTATAAGTAAGCCATGCAGCTATCCATCTTATCAAGTCCATAGAAATACCTAGTTGTTCTAATTTATTGATCACTGTTTTGTGCACGGCCCTATGAAAGGCTGAAGTTAAGTCTACATGAATCATATCACAGCACGATTTTTCATTCATAGTTGTTATTATATTTTTATAAAATACATTGTCTGTGTACATAACCAGATTGAGATTAAGAATCTCAGTAAGGAAACTACATAGTAATTTCCATGGTTATCAGTGTGCTGTCTTTACAGCAATGCTGCTAGTGTGAATGCACTTCATGACTGCCTCTTCACTATGGCTGTTTTTAACCGGGTCCACTTCTTAATCTTGAGATCCCACAATCTCTACTGTCAAAATCCCAAGTACATAATGTTGAACCTGTGGAATCTGGAAATCGTAAAAAAAAAAAAAAAGATGACAGCATTTAAAAACATGTTTTTGCAGGGGGTCAAGCCCTCCTGTACCCACCACACCCTCTGCAACCTAAATACACTAATTCCAAGATCGCTATACAGTGTAATGTAGATCGCTACATAGCGTGGAACAGGAACATTACCATTATCTTCACTGTAGTGTGATCTTGGAGTGAGTATATTTAATTTGCAGGAGGTGGGGGGTGCAGGTGGGTTTGTCCCCCTGCAAAAACATGTTTTTAAACGCTGTCATCTTTTTTTTCTGTATTTTTTTTTTTTTTACGATTTAAGGATTCCACAATCTCGACATTATGGACTCTGGATTTTGACAGTCAAGATTGTGGGATCTTGAGATTTCGTAGTGGACCCGTTTTTAACCATACAACATGAGTAGTAAATATTGTTTCATGTCAGAATAGAAAACAATCTAATGAAACCCCGGGCTGCTTTTCTTTTGAGCATTCATTCTGTAATATTTAGAACCATACAGAGAGTACAGAATTGCATAACTTCCTCTGAGAAAGATGAGTGATGCATGAAGGCCCTAATGAGAAGCCTAATGAGTACATCAAGAATTTAGTTTTTTATTTTTCTAGGAGAAAATGCAAACACATTCTTACGTTTCCTTCTTTCTTTTTCTCTTTTGCATTCTATGCCTTGCTGTCAACAAGAATCATATATTTTTTCACATTTTAGGTAGGGACACTATTGAAAGACTGATATCTTGATGTTTGCCATCCTGAAAGCTTTTATATTTGTTCATAATGTCAACACTTCAAGCAGCATAGTCTCTGAACCTACACTGTAACTGGTCTGAAAAAATGAATGCTTTGTATCCAGAGATCTGAGCTACATATCACTGTGAGAGGAACTAAAGAGAATGCTAAAAAGTTCAGTGTGCAGCATTCCTTCACATGACAAACAAGGAACCAATAAAGATGTTAACACTTTACGTCTCAAAGAGGAAAAAATGTGAAGTCAGAAGTAAAGAGAAGAAATGTTACAAAATCTTCTACATATAAGGAATTTATTTTTTACCAGAAACCAAAGGGTACACAAAACAATTTGTGGTCATGCAACAGATGTCAAAAACAAAGATAGTCACTGTGAGTTTGGTAACTTGCATGTTTTGGTGATAAGCCATAGGATTGTACTTGAATTTAACATGATAATGTCCGAGGCAGATTACAGAACAATCTGATTTAACACTGGAAAATACACTGTTTGTATGCGTACTGAATGATGTTATTAATGTATAGCTACAGAGGCTGACTGTGAGAATCGACATGTGTAAAAGTAAGATTGTGACTGACAATGAGAGCATTACAAACCCAGCAATACGTATACACAAAAGAAAATCAATAACAGAGATGTCAGCTAGAAACAGCTATGTGTTTAGAAATAAACTTGTATGTACAGTAAACTCTCAGTTAATCAGAACTCAAGCAACTGGCATTCTCAAGCAACCAACAAAATATATTAAAGAAATACAGTACAATTTTCATGTGTTGCACTTTCTATTCCCCCCCCCCCCCAACACGGAAACATATCTCACGTTTTTAGATTTTTAGAGTTTTAAAAAGAAAGATAGTAATAAATTCCTTCTCTCCCCAACATGAGAACAAGTCAAACCAAACAAATAATATAGGGTACAGTATTAGTCAGGCCTGTTTTAAATAGTAACTCTCAAGCAACCAGAAACTACTGTTATCCAGCATCTACCAATCCCCATGGGTGCCGGTTAACTGAGAGTTTGCTGTATGTTAACATGCTTGATAAATGCTGATGCAAATCTTATAACCAAATATGCAGACAACGTAGGGATGAGAATTATTTTGGGAAAATATGTAACTTACAAAATAAGTCTAATTGACAAGGTTTGTAAAATATTGAATGTAAAGAAGAAAAGAAAACTGTCATGCCATGGGTATAGTAGAAATACATAAACAACATCTGACATAGCAAGTAAAAGATCACTGCTTAATCAGAAAAGGTTACATTTCAAGGGCGAAACATTACTTTTAAATTAGATACTGTCACAGAATGCAAATTTTTACATGAATTTGTACTGGCAAAACTGAAATCGATGCTTAATGTTTATGAACCCACATATACTGTACTGAAATATTTTGGTCATAAACTGAATTCTATTATTCAGATTTTGCTTATTTATGAGTACAAGCACAGAAAGTATATACTTATACCTCAAAAGCTGTCTCATACACTGCAGTAAACCAGCCAAATATAGAAAGTTGTGTGGCTTAAGAGAATTAAAGTATACAAGCATAGGGCTGTTTGCACTTTCATGAAGCATCCATCTTGAATATTTCCTCAAACAATTTCAGGAAGCTCCTGTTAGTGATAGCAAGAATACTGCTCTCAGTACTTCATTTGGGAGTTAAGTAGGAAAAATTAAACAAGAAATGATCCCAATTAATGACACTGTTGATACTAATGACATTTACAAAATATACTGATATATTTAGTGGATTGGCTTTTCACCAGTGGACTACTGCATTAACATTTTTCTAAAGCACTACCTATAAAGCATATAAGAAAGAGAGGCCCCAGGATTCAATAAACTCCATGTAGGAATAGTGCTATTCCTGCACTGAGTGAACCGTGTCCATTTCCACATAGCTTTAACTGCAGCATGCCTTGCATATTCATAAAGGCACGCTACAGCTAAGGCTAAATGGACATGAACACTACTGAGTGCAGGAGATTTGTTTAAGTGGTACACACACATCTAACATGCTCCCTGCACTCAGAAAGTGCTGTATGGAATTTTTTAAGTGCTTTTCAGTGTCCGCGGACACTGTCAAATAAAATAGTGAAACAGTGTCCGCAGACACTGAAATATATAGGGAATCAAAAAATGAATGCAGGGGGTGTGTGACAGATTCTGTCACACACACCCTACATTGTCAAAGTGCCATATGGCACTTTTCAAACACTTTCAGTGTCCGTGGACACTGAAAGCAGGAAGTCTGGATAGGAAGCAATGCAGGGTGTGTGTGACAGATACTGTCACACACCCCCTGCATTGTCAAAGTGCCGTACAGCACTTTGCAAGTGATTTCAGTGTCTGTGGACACTGAAAGCAGCTATCCCAATAGGAAGCAATGCGGGGGGTGTGTGACAGGTACTATCACACACTCCCTGCATTGCAAAAGAGCCGTATGGCCATAACTCTCAACTGTACAAATTTTCGCAGAATGCCCAGATGCCTAGCTCACATACATCTCAACCTTCTAGAGCAAGAAATCTGTACAAAGCCATAAATAATGGGGGGGACAAAGGCCCGAAAATAGGGACATGTTTTAAATATTGCCCTTACAGACCTGGAAAGTTGATCAAATAACAGGTTGTGCATTAGCGCAGCTTTTCTGAAGAGTATGAAATCTGAAACTCAAATGTCTGTCATTATGTTCTGAGTGTTTTGCCAATGATTTGCTAGAAAACCACAGTCACATGAGAAATGAACCAAAAATATGAGGCAATAAGCTGGACATTCTGCAAAAATCTATAGAGTTGAGAGGTATGCTGCTTCATGTTTTTGGTGTGTCCTCCAAATATCTGTCCCTACCTGGTAAATAGCAGAGGACTGGAGTCATTAAATAATGAGAAACATTTGAGTTTAAGACTCCACATTCATCGGAAAAGTCATGCTAATGCAAAACTTATTATTCTATCAATTTTCTAAGCTTGTAAGAGCAATATTTAAAATATGTCCCTATGTGTCCCCTTACAATTGCCCTTACTATGACTGACAAGGAGTATGGATACATGCACATAAAGTTGTTTTATCAATATCACTTTTTTTTTCATTCTAAGGTATGTTTAAGCGTAGCTGAGTGGGTTTGCATGTTAGGGCCCTCTTCTCAGCATTGCTTAAACATCACATAGCAGCTAAATACAAATACATATCTAAAATCTCAGTGACAAGGTAGCATAGTGTTTACAGTACTGACTTTGCATGCAGGTGTTCATGGTTCGAGTACTAAGGCATGCACTTTAGTTTTACATGGGAAAGCATTGTTAAAATTAATTTTTTATGTTAAATTATGTAGTAAATAATATTTGTCACCCAGGGTAGTGTAGCTGGTCCAAAATGGAAGTGTGAGTGCATATAACATGTGAAATAACCCATTTATACACAAGTGTCCCATACAGTATAGTCACACCCCAAGGCAACGTAATGAAAGCACATAGGGGGATGTTATGTAAAGTAAATTATATACACTTAATAATATGTTAGTAATGACACCAAAAAAAATATATACTTGTTGAGGAAATAAGGCAACCTCCGTTCTTCTTAGAAATAAGTTGATTTAATGGTCCACCACAGCAAAGTAAAGCACCATACAGTAGCACAAAGCCACAGCAAAAGCAGCAACACAAAGAGCATAAACGCCAATAAGTTCCACTGCGTTTTCATTTCAAAAACTTCTTCCGATGAAACAGAATACAAACTGAAGTTTCATGGAGCTCTTAAATACTCTATACAATTAAAGTTAATCACAAAATTCAGTAATTAAATGCCCTATTAAACAATTAAAAATGTCGGTACCATATAAGGATTTCCTGTGGAAAACTTAATTCTTTGAATCTTTTTAAATAAAAAATTCACTTCGTTTAAAATTGTTAAAAAACTTATTAATGACACATAATCATAGCAAAGTAAAAAGGTTAAAAATATTAATGTTAAAAACACAGCCCAGAATACTCATTGTACATATTTAAAAACAATTATACATATCTTAAATCAAACAACTGTTCTAAAGATTCCAAAAGTGATAGTGCCATCTAGGGGTCACAATTTGTTATTACACCCTCATAGACAATAATACATAAAACTCTAAATCAAGAATGATTTTCCATTCAAAAAAGTGGAAAAGTAGAATTTGATGGTTTACTTGGGGTATAAATGGGTGTAGAGGATTAAATGGGATTAAATAAAAAGGTAAACAAATTCTATTATTCTGAAAATCCAACTATTAGTCCCTGTACAAATGACTAGGGTTATAAATTATTAGAGTTTGGCAGCTCTCATCTTCAAGACTGGGGTTATGGAGATGGTCTCATTTAACCCTGGGAATTTATTCCCTTCTAGGTCCAATTGCCATACCAATTCCTTATGTTCGATCCAGGTTTGCCATGGACCACCCCTCGGGTCCATCTCTACCACGTCTAACACAAAAAAAGTATAGGTAGCCTGATCACAATTTAATAAATGTCTGTACAAGGCATTATTACAATTTTGATTTTTAATATCATAATAATGTTCGGAAATCCTATTTCTTAGCTTTCTCTCTGATTTACCAACATAAAATGCCTCACACTTAGTGCATGTGGCTAGGTATACTATACCCTTCGTTTGGCAATTAGCAAAATGCTTGCTGGTGATTAGAATGTCCCTACTCTTTATGTAAACTGTATCCGTTGATACCACGTAAGGACACTGGTTACATCTACCACACTTATGGGTACCAACCCTGCCTTCCCTAATAGTCTCACTTGATTTTTTCCTTTCTAATACATTTTTTATACTTTTCCCTTTTCTAAAGGTACATTTAAATGGTTTGTTGAAAATTCCCTTTAAGTCCGAGAATTCACCAAAATTGTTCCATTCATTTTCAAGCATGTTCCTGATTTTGTATGCTTCTCCACTAAAATCCATCACAAAATTACCACTTTCATTGTTGGTTTCCTTGTTGTTGTCTATCTGCCAATTCATATCACCTAATATAGGCTTAAATTTATTAGCTCTTTTTGTCTTAACTTCATTCTCTATTTCTTTAACCAAGTAAGGGGGATAACCTCTAGCTAAGAACATCCTCGTCAACATCTCACATTCTGCCTCAAAGTCCTTTTCTCTAGAGCACATACGACTCCCCCTCACATACTGGCCCTTTATAATCCCTTTCTTTTGATGGTGTGGATGTGCACTATCAAAAGCCAGAAACGAATTTGAATAAGATTGCTTTCTAAACACTTTAGAATAGAAATTCTCTTGTGCTTTTTGAAACGAAAACGCAGTGGAACTTATTGGCGTTTATGCTCTTTGTGTTGCTGCTTTTGCTGTGGCTTTGTGCTACTGTATGGTGCTTTACTTTGCTGTGGTGGACCATTAAATCAACTTATTTCTAAGAAGAACGGAGGTTGCCTTATTTCCTCAACAAGTATATATTTTTTTGGTGAAGTACTGTGTTTTGTATACTTGTCTCCTTTTTGCTGTTTTTTTCGTGTTGATTATGGAGAACGAGGAGGGCACCGTTACTCAGGAAGAGGGCGTCGCTCGTATGAGTAGGTCGGATAAGATTGACAGGCTTTCCGACCAATTAACCCAACTCCTTGAGTTAATGACGAGGGAGAGCGTAGGTCCACCATTGGGTTCTTCTTTTTCTTTTCCCTGCAACCAGGAAGCGCATTTACCGAGAACTGGCGTGATGAATATAAGAACGGACGAAATAGGTTCTTTGACCACTGATGGTAACGCCAAAAAGCGGAAAGCGAGTGAACTGCATATTCCTAGCATATTTTTATCTGAGAGTGAAAGCACAGAGTGCGCAAGAACTGGCGTGAGTGGCGGGAGGAATACTGGAGCGAGACAGAAGGATGTGAGGACTGCTGGATATGACTTTAGAGACGCTGCTGCGGGTGTTCGTTTACCAAGAAATGTGCCTAATGAACGTTTGGTAAATAACAAAGACATTCAAACAACTGATTTTTCTAAAATGTATAATTCTAAATTTTGTTTTAGTATAAGAAATGTACCAGAAATGAGGCCAAATGATGTATGTTCATCTTATGACACTAATCTCAACGTGCTGAATGACTGTTTATTTAAGCTTAAAAATCTTGAACTTGAGAATACTTATTTAAATGAATGTTTAAACTTGAAAATAGTGCCTAAGGGCCTAAGGGTGTGTAAATACCCAAACAAAGTTAAAGTTGGAAGTGATTTCCATGAGGAATTGGTTGGAATATTTGATGATTGTGGCTTTGCCATCTTAAAGGCTATAATTAAAGAAAATGATAGAGTGATGGTAGGGCTGCATAAAAAGGTGGATGAAGTCAACAATCTAATAACTAATGATTTACTGTTTACAGTAGAGGCTAGTAAAAAAGAGTTACTTTTCAACGCTTAGTAGTATTGAGAAGAGTATTGGATCCATATTCCAAAGAAAATGTAGGAAATTGGAGAGAGATTTGAATGAATATAAAGAAAATATACATTACCCCAAACCAAGAGGCACCTCTTTCTCTAGGGAAGGGTGGGGGGCTTCAAATAAGGAATTAGATGGTTTGGATAATGAAATAGCTGACAATGTAAGGGACGACAGTGAGTATGAGCCATTCCCACCCCTTAGAAGGTCAGAAAGGATTAGGAATAATTATGAAAGGAATTACCAGCCAAATTATCAAAACAACTTCCAAAAAAACTATTACCAAGGGGTGAAGGGACCTGTACACAACAACAACAAATACAGGAAGTATTAGATTCCCAATTGAACCACCCTGAACAGTTGAAGTGTAATAATGGAATTACTAAGAATGGACAGGTATGGACTAAAGATGACTACATCATTTATAACTACACTAGTTTGGAAATAAATAGTACTTTTTTCAATTTATTTATGAAGGGGTTCAAATTTGTACCAAATGGTAAAGCAGACATTAGTAAAGTCCTGATTGACCTGAAACTATTCCTTAGAAAGAAGAATTTGGAACTTCTGTTTCAGGACAATGAGGGGGATGGACTGAATGGTGAGACCCTGAGGAGAAAAAGTATATATAACCCCCCTTTGAACCCACAGCTCAAGAATTTCGAGATTTTAATGGAAAGGAACATTAGAAGTGGGGTACATAGGAATTGGGTAGCACCTAACCTGACACACGAAGAGACAACATTATTATATAAGTTATCTAAGGACCCAACCCTAAGAGTGATTAAACCAGATAAGGGGGGAGGGACAGTGATAATGGAACAGACACTATATAAGACAAAAATGTTGGAAATATTACATAACGAGGACCGGTATGAAAGTGCTTCCTTGAATGAGATAAATTTAGGTAATAAAAAGATTTGGCTAACTTTGAATGATTTATTACTTGAAGGAAGTATTGATTTGAGCTTGTACAAGTATCTTAATGTTCCCAAACCCCGAGTACCCACAATTTTTGGGGTACCTAAAACCCATAAGGATGTCAGTAATCCACCATTGAGACCCATCGTAGCCTCCGAAGGGTCAGTTACGGCACCCCTTGCTAAATGGTTGGATGAAAAATTAAAAATGGTGGTTAAGGAAAGTTCTGGGATAGTCAAAGACTCTTGGGATTTACTGAAAAATTTGAATAAGGATACTTTTGATGAGAATATTATATTCATAACAATGGACATAGTGGATTTATTTTCTTCCATCCCCCTTGTTGAAGGTTTAGAATGGTTTGAGGAGGGATTGTTGAATTATGGTAAATTTACGAATAATGAGTTTAGGTTAATCCTGACTTTGATGGAATTAGTTGTAAGTAACAATTTCCTGTTTTTTGATGGCGAATTTTTTAAGCAGAAGCAAGGGATAGCGATGGGGGCCAGGTGTGCCCCCATCTATTCCAATATAATTATGGCAGCTTGGGAGAATAAATTTGTCATCAATTCACCCTTTAAGAAGTATTGGAAATTATACAAAAGATATCTAGATGATATGGTTTTTCTATGGGTAGGTACTGATACAGAATTTACAGCATTCTATGAATATTTAGGGCATACAACTTCTTTTTTGAAGTTTACCTATGTTAAAGATCCGAGTTGTCTAAGATATCTTGACATATTTATTGGGAAAGCACAAGAGAATTTCTATTCTAAAGTGTTTAGAAAGCAATCTTATTCAAATTCGTTTCTGGCTTTTGATAGTGCACATCCACACCATCAAAAGAAAGGGATTATAAAGGGCCAGTATGTGAGGGGGAGTCGTATGTGCTCTAGAGAAAAGGACTTTGAGGCAGAATGTGAGATGTTGACGAGGATGTTCTTAGCTAGAGGTTATCCCCCTTACTTGGTTAAAGAAATAGAGAATGAAGTTAAGACAAAAAGAGCTAATAAATTTAAGCCTATATTAGGTGATATGAATTGGCAGATAGACAACAACAAGGAAACCAACAATGAAAGTGGTAATTTTGTGATGGATTTTAGTGGAGAAGCATACAAAATCAGGAACATGCTTGAAAATGAATGGAACAATTTTGGTGAATTCTCGGACTTAAAGGGAATTTTCAACAAGCCATTTAAATGTACCTTTAGAAAAGGGAAAAGTATAAAAAATGTATTAGAAAGGAAAGAATCAAGTGAGACTATTAGGGAAGGCAGGGTTGGTACCCATAAGTGTGGTAGATGTAACCAGTGTCCTTACGTGGTATCAATGGATACAGTTTACACAAAGAGTAGGGACATTCTAATCACCAGCAAGCATTTTGCTAATTGCCAAACGAAGGGTATAGTATACCTAGCCACATGCACTAAGTGTGAGGCATTTTATGTTGGTAAATCAGAGAGAAAGCTAAGAAATAGGATTTCCGAACATTATTATGATATTAAAAATCAAAATTGTAATAATGCCTTGTACAGACATTTATTAAATTGTGATCAGGCTACCTATACTTTTTTTGTGTTAGACGTGGTAGAGATGGACCCGAGGGGTGGTCCATGGCAAACCTGGATCGAACATAAGGAATTGGTATGGCAATTGGACCTAGAAGGGAATAAATTCCCAGGGTTAAATGAGACCATCTCCATAACCCCAGTCTTGAAGATGAGAGCTGCCAAACTCTAATAATTTATAACCCTAGTCATTTGTACAGGGACTAATAGTTGGATTTTCAGAATAATAGAATTTGTTTACCTTTTTATTTAATCCCATTTAATCCTCTACACCCATTTATACCCCAAGTAAACCATCAAATTCTACTTTTCCACTTTTTTGAATGGAAAATCATTCTTGATTTAGAGTTTTATGTATTATTGTCTATGAGGGTGTAATAACAAATTGTGACCCCTAGATGGCACTATCACTTTTGGAATCTTTAGAACAGTTGTTTGATTTAAGATATGTATAATTGTTTTTAAATATGTACAATGAGTATTCTGGGCTGTGTTTTTAACATTAATATTTTTAACCTTTTTACTTTGCTATGATTATGTGTCATTAATAAGTTTTTTAACAATTTTAAACGAAGTGAATTTTTTATTTAAAAAGATTCAAAGAATTAAGTTTTCCACAGGAAATCCTTATATGGTACCGACATTTTTAATTGTTTAATAGGGCATTTAATTACTGAATTTTGTGGTTAACTTTAATTGTCTAGAGTATTTAAGAGCTCCATGAAACTTCAGTTTGTATTCTGTTTCATCGGAAGAAGTTTTTGAAACGAAAACGCAGTGGAACTTATTGGCGTTTATGCTCTTTGTGTTGCTGCTTTTGCTGTGGCTTTGTGCTACTGTATGGTGCTTTACTTTGCTGTGGTGGACCATTAAATCAACTTATTTCTAAGAAGAACGGAGGTTGCCTTATTTCCTCAACAAGTATATTTTTTTTTGGTGAAGTACTGTGTTTTGTATACTTGTCTCCTTTTTGCTGTTTTTTTCATGTTAGTAATGACACATTAATCTACAATCCTGATATTTTTAAAACCAAAAACTGAGCAATGCTAAGCAGTGCTCAGCTATGCTTAGCCAGTTTAAGCACTGCTTAGATGCACATTCTAAGCAACAGTTAGCTCAGCTAAGCAGATTTGCACACTGTTAACCGGTGCCCAGCATTTACCCCTTTAAACACTATTCAACTTATCTTAGCAGATTTGTGCACTGCTTAGCTGAGCTTAGCATTTTCAAAATGGTCTAATGACAGCAAAGGGCAGGAATATGGCCTTATTTAAACTGCACAGGTGGGAATAAAGCCATAACCTGTTGTAGTCTGATCTCTGCAAAAACCATGCCAGGTACTGGAGAGGGCTCACCCTTTCGGGTGCAGTTCTAGGGCATTTTTGGAGTCCATGGTCATGGCTGGGCTCCTCTTATTAAACAGACTGCTGCAAAGAAGGTACCAGAGCTCACAGTACAAAGTGGATGCCTGGGACCATCTGGCAAGGACCTCACCAGTGCCACTAGTATCCCCCGAACTGGTGAGGGGGTACGGTATCACTATACTGACCTAAAGCAAAGGAAGAGGGTGCTGTTGGCCCAATGGATCCAAGATGCTTGGGACAACTATGCTCCAGCAGTTTGTAAGTATCACAGATATAGGTGTACCAGATTCTAGCTTGAGTATGTGATAGACAGGTATGCATAATGTTTGTTTCTCACCCCTACTGCTGCAGTGGAGAGGGCTAGTAACATTGAGGCCCATGCAGACAGAAAGACACGTTTGCGTCAAAAGGCTGGTGAGTACAGATCTAATTTGCAGTATAGATTGGCATAAAGTAGAAGGAGTACATTGTTTACTGCCAGTAGGAATAGTGTGTATTGTTTCTAATGAATAAATGGAGTTTGTCACACTAATATTGATCAATAGGATATCCATTAATAAAAGTGTCATTTCACTGTAATAAACATGTATAACACAAACTGTTGTGCTTACTCTGGTATGTTGTTGTAGAAATATAATGTGTAAAGGCTCATCACAGCAAATATGGCATTGACAGCATGAAGTAACTGAGACTGTTCTGAGAACCAGCTAGTATGCAAAACAGTAGAATGTGGAGCTGCAAACCAAGATATAAAGGAAATATGAAATATTGTATGCACTAAGTTCTGAACTCTGAATAGTAATGTCTAAAGTATTATAGTGTTTCCCCTGCAGCATTGCATTCTTGTGTTTACCTTTGTTTTCCAGATTGTATTATTTCAAAGGATTAATACATAGTACAATAACTATCTGACATGCATGAATGTCAGGATTACAAGTTCAGACTGTCTAACCCAGACAGCATTAGGCATAAATCAGTCAAGCAAACAACATCAGTTTCCCAGTAGCTTGGTGTGATGGACAATTGCCCTGTTGTTCATTTTAGCACACCCAGACATGGTTCGAATCCAAGAAGTGGTACTGAGATGTGTGCATATATATACTAAAGAAATCCTGAATATTTGTAGAAACAGTCAGAAAGTGTTAACAGATATTTTCTCCACAGGTCTTACAGGTAAATAAATGTGTGTAGCGGCTGTATGAAGGGTATAATAATACACCATGTACAACTGTTCCACTGTCCAAATCCATATACCTACAAATGACAGCAAGATAGGTACACACACCATGCATTCTCCCCGATACATGTCCCTCAACTGTCACACTCTCATGGCTAGTGTTCACTGCTACCAATAATCTTGGACACAGATAGGAATCCAGGGAAGTATGCCAGTTTCAGGCTCTCACATCAGTGCAGGGAAACCTTTCTCTGTCAACTATGTAGCCCAGACATGTACAAGCCCCCTCCAGTAATATAGCCATTGTCCTACACATCTGCCCCACACCATTACAGGTTGACAGTCTAATGGGTATGTATGTGCTACAGAAGCTATGGGCCATAGGTAGATGTAAAATGAGGGCAGACCTGTAGAGTATTGAGTAGTACTATTGTGAAAAATGGAAGCCTATACAGATGTTAATGGACTTTTTTTCTTTCCACCCACCCCTCATCTGCATCAGTAATTATTATTCATATATTACGGGTATGTTGTTCTCAAAGCCTATTGTTGGGACATGTGTTCTATTATTGTTCATATATTTACCTGGTTGCAAATTAATATACCTTGTTCAAATACTATTATTGGTGGCCTGTTGCCGTCAATGTAACTTGCATGTTGTTAAAATGCTTACTGTTGTTCCATTTATTCATGTGTTCTATTTGCTGTGCAACTGTTTCAAATCTGTTGGTTTGAGGGAATTGGAACACCCATTGCATGCTGTTATAACTCATTTTGAAATGTTTTGTTCATGACTAACCAATATATTTTGGATAACCTCAACACAGTAGCACGTTTGGGAAGGCAGATCCCAGCGGAGCCACCTATCCCTCTCCATCTGGCCATGACACCAGGCCCCAGCACATCTAGGACACAACCTGGAACTTCCTTATCTGCTGGTCCTGCACCACCTTTAGGTGGAACCACCTCTGGGGATGGGGCCCACCCCCCTGGGCACAAGTGTGGAGAGGAGCCTGTTAGCCTCCGCAAGTTCTGGGGTATGGTGCACAGTGTCAACTGCTCTAAGTTGGATAGACATCTGCGCTAGATGAAGGGACACCTGGCACACTTGGAGGGGCAGGCTGCCCCTGTTGTCCAGCTCCCAGCACAGTCACCTTCGGGGCCATGAAGGTGCAGTGGTGACTTCCCATTGATGGGGATCTCAGTCTCACTGTATTCATTTGGGAGTTCATGGGCCTCTGATTCACAACCACCCTCCCTGTCCAAGGTGTTTACCCCCCTCATGTGTTATATACTGCCCCTGTCTACTGTCTTATGTTTATTGTCTGTCTGTGAATGCAACTTATGCTTCTCAACCTACCTCCCCAAACATACCTACAGCCCTTCCACAACATCCCACTCTCACCTTAATAAAAATAGGGCATCTGTCCCACAAAAAAATCATTGCCTCACACATAGTTCTACATTTTTCCCCCATGTCTACTGACATAATACATCAACACTGAAATTACCCTACAAATGTATGTTGCCAACACCCCTCTCTGTGGGGTGAGAGACTGTAACTTCCAAATTTTCAACATCAGTCACAGCTGTTGCTGCAGTAGAAATGTAGAGCTATGGTCCATTCCTACATCCGTCCTGCACATCCCTAGCTGGTTTTCCTAATGATCTACCTCATGCTTGCCCTCATTTCACCAATTTCATATCAACCTTTTTTTCTTTTCTTTAATTAAAATTAGAGTTGGTGTAAGCAGAAGTAAGTGCTTCTAAGCAAAGCTAAGAGGACCTAACCATCTGTTAGCATCACTTAGCTTCACACAAAACCACACACATCCACTTACAACTGCTTTAAAGTGCTTGAATCACTCTGTCTCCAACAGACCTTGTTCTGCCCAGCAACAACAAAAAAAAAAAAACACCCTGACAAGTTTTGAACCAAGGACGTTATACACTACAATCACAGCAACATACCACTATATCATCTGAGCTGTGAGGGCTTGTAATGCTTTTACAAATATATCATGCATTATGGTCATTTAACATTAATGAAAAAAGCCATCACTACCAAGTCTTTAACACAGAACCCTGTGCACTACAATCCCAGTGACATACCTTTACACCATCTGAGCTGTGGGCATTTGTCATGCTTTTACAAACATGTCATATACAACAGTCATTTAACATAAGGGAAAAATACATATCCGTAGTACACTGATATACATATATATGTATATATAAATACACGCACACATACACACACACACACGCACACACACACACACACACACATATATATAAATATATATATATATATATATATATATATATATATATATTTAAATATATTTAAACTCTTACTGCAAAAAGCCTGACCAAGTTGGGGGATAAAGGGCAAACAATAGTGACTGACATATTTGGAATATGGCTGTTATACATGTAGAAGTCTGCTAGAGTAGCGTGGTTTGTTTTAACATATATTTCTGATAGATTCCAGGTCTGAAACACAAATTATTGTTATTATTTACTGATGTCAATGCTCACATAACCCCAGTGATTTGTCCAAAACCACAACTGTTATGGGAAACAGATGAAACACATGAGCCACACATGTGGACAGTGTATAGACATCTGGAAAGTGGAGAGGTATGACTGCAGTGGGTCTATATTAGAACACAGAATGTTCAAAATTTCTGTTGTTCTAATATCGACCCGTTTTCAGTGAAAGCTGAAAATATCGAAGAAACAGAAAAACAAATTTTTTCCTAGGGAAAGAATTTGGTTGTCCATTTCTGTTGCTTCAGTATTGTCAGCACTGTGGTGGAAAGTTATGGGTCAGGTTCAGGTAAGTGTGTGATTGTGTGTACGTGAGGGTTAGGGTGGATTAGGTGAGTTAGGGTTAAGGTGTGGGTCAGGTGACTGTGTGATAGTGACGGACCTTAGGGTTAGGGTTTGGGTTAAGGTAAATGGATAGTTAGTGGTGTATGTATAGTTTAGTGTAGGGTTAGGTGTAAGAGTTTAAGTGTATGTGTGTGGATTGCTGTTTGTTTGGTGTGCTTGTGTTGTGTGTATGTGTTTTGGAACAGCAATTTTTTTCCCTAGGAAAAAAATTGCTGTTCTGAATGTTTGATGTTTTCAATTTTCGATTCCTAGGGTTCGATATTAGAGCACTCGACATTTTGAATGTTCGGTGTTCTAATATAGACCCAACTGCAGTCATGTAACAAAAGAGAAAAACAACTGAGAGCTACCAACCATGTCACCCAGCATCTTCTGTACTACAGTCAGACCAACACAACACTACTCCAAATCAGCTTTGAGGAATTACCCATGCATTTGCAAATATATCATGCACTACAGGGATGTAACGGTAGAGAAAAGCAGACATCGGTGGAAATTGTCCACCCACATCCATTTGCACCACAGTCACAGCAACATACCAGTACCCCAACTGAACTCTATAGAGTATAATAACTGTTTGAACAAACATATCCTGATAGCCAGTCACACACTAAACCGACATATACTGCCCCAAGTCACAGTTTACTGGGAATCCTGAGGTGTTACAGGACATTTCTCAGTCTGCCCCTACAAACATATACACCTAATAGACCACCAGCAACTGTGGCATCATGCACAGTCAGATAGAAAAGGATTCATGCCACTCACATCTGCCACTCTCCCTACTCAGCCCCACAAACATTTACACACTGCACTGCTACACAATCTTGGCAGTCTGTTAACAATAGCTAGACATACCTAACGCTCAACTGTAAAGAGTTCCACAGAATGTCCAGGGTGTGGGACCATATTCATGTCCACTGCTGCATACCACTTCCAGGAGTCTACTAAGTCACTGGGATGATATCAGGAGTGAAGTCACTAAATCATGATATACCGTACCTCTGAACCACTTACTGCAAGAAATCTGGACAAAGCCTGACATATTTGGGGAGCAGGGGACCAAAAACGGGGACATATCTCACATAATGGTGTTACAAACTGAAACATATGCTGATGTTACAGGCTTTGTTGGAACATAACATCTCTGAATGATATGATGTCTGAAACACACATGGATGTCAACATTTACTAACTTCAATCCTCACATTACCATACTGATTTCTCAAAAACAGAAATCATCTTGAGGAACAGACCAAATATAAGAGGCAAACCTCTGAGCATTCCGCAAACATCTGGACAGGTGAGAGGTATGTCAGAGACATATCACTGTCAGACGTCAAGTCATGCAGAACATGCATGTCCAGACAAACCCTACTAATTTAGCAATCCTCTATGTGTATAACAGCAATATTTACTTACAATCTGTACCCAATACTGGACCTTTGTCTTCCATGCTGTTGGGCTATCTCAACATTTTCTTTTCTGAGAGGTATTTCCACCTACCTTCTGTGAAGCTGTAGCCCCCACACCTCAATAATGTCCTCCTCACAAGCAGGGAAAGGGGCAAGGCCCACATGAAGGACCTAATTATGGCACTGTGTTGCCATGGCATTGGCTAATGGAAAGACAACACAGTTGCTCTGGATGCAAGTAGCAAGTGGGAGACACCAATTTATGCACAGGTCATCACCTGTTCATGAGCTTTATCTAGAAAGGCAAGCTGCTGCCTATGCAAAACAGGTGTGAACCTGTCTACACAAAGACAGACTGTGACTACACAAACCTTAACATTTGCATTATTCTGACGAAACTCTTCACCACTATAATAGGTACGTCAATCAAGTCAGCATGTAATGGAATGCAGAAGGGATATGCAATAATGTGAAATAGGCAGTTAAACACAAGGTCACAACAATACTTGCTGGACTCACATGTTGCTGTCTGGCACCTATGGCCATTCCTGCTGGCCCTGTCTGCAGTGACGCAAATCACAGCTCTGGCCCCTGAGCCACCCCAGCAAAGGTCCACTCATGTATGACCACTACTGGAGTTTCTGTTGTCCAAGACTGACTGTGACACTGCTAGACCAGCTACCTGGGATGTTGTAAATATCCATATGTCACCTGTGAATGCTACCTTGATACATACGCTTGTCTTACAAAGGTAAGACGCTTATATAGGGTATGTGCATAGTAAACCACTGATGCAGAAGTGTGTGCTGAACTCTATGGTATATACTGAACTCATACCTTTCAACTGTACAGAGTGTTGCAGACTGACAACATGTTTGCCTCATATTTGTAGAAAATGCCTCATACAGTTGTGTATTGTCCAGCAAATCACTGGCAAGCCAGTAAAGACTGAAGTCATAACCTAATAGCATACACTTGAATGTCAGATGTCATATCCTGTAGAGTATTGATGTGAATGTGAAACCATCAAAGTGTGCTACAGCTACAATTATAAACTGTCACAATCGTCTCACCTTTGCTCACCATTGACATGTGCCTGTGTGCAGATGCCTTGCTCTAACAGGAGCTAGGAGTCTTACCATGAAACTCATGTCATTGCAAGTGTACCTTATCCTGGAGGATGCTGACATTTGTGTAGTCACTGACACCTGGTCTGCAGCTGTGGAGAGCACACTAACCTTGCCAGGTTACTCATCCCACCATACATTTAGACCCCAAATGGAGGGCTGCAAAGCCACAGGAGGTGGAGTTTTAAACATTATCAAACACATACACATCTCCAGGCTGGACAAACACTATGATGCATGGGAGACATCCCAAGTGCAGTTAACTGTTGACAGAACACCTACTCAAATCATCGCTAGCTACAGACCTCCAACCATGAATCTGGGCACCCACTACACCTATCTGGACTTGCCTGAAACTGTCAAGATTCAACCATCTACCCTGCTCCTTGGTAACTTTAACTACCCAACCATAGTGTGAATGCTGTATTCTACCTGAACATGAATGTACAGAGATTCCTCAGCTTTGTCAATGGTAATGCAGTGGATCAGCTGGTCAACACTCCTAAGACAGGTGGAAATATCCTGTACCTGGTCCTAACCAACATGAGTAGGCACTGTAAAGCTCATATAGTGTCATCCTCCTTGGTGAGATCTGATCACATAGCCATCACTGTTGAGGTCACCATCTCCGCTGCCCCCCCTCCCTGTCAGGGTCATACAAAAATAACTTTCCAAAACTGACTATAAATCCCCTCAGAGCATGTAAAAGTAGCTTTACAGCCACCATCCCATCAGTTGGAACTAGCAGTAGTGTCCAAGCCTACACCACAATACTATGTGAGCACCTACATAGCTGTATGGACTCAGCAATACCTGAAAGGACAAACTCATCTCCCTCAAGGTAGGGTAAACCTCTGTGGTAAACAGACGCAATACATAAATACCATAATAGGTGGAAATCATTGCTGGACAGGGCCAAAATGGAGCAGGTCCCTAACTGGAAGCCATGTCACCTTGGTCAGAACAAGCTAATAAGGTCACAGGTAAATTACCCTAAGGCTATCTTTGAGTGCAAATTGGACACCTCCACCACAGCTAATCACTATGCCTTCCACACATACGTCTGCAGTCCCAGAGGCAACACCCAAATCTGTTCTGTAGTGGTGGTCAATAACACCACATACACATAGGGCATAGATGTAGCCAACCTGTTGGTGACAGGTTAAGTGTAAACATCACTACCCTGCCCCCCATCGGTACACATGGATATGCACAGCACCTGCCCCCCTCCCCTCATCATCAAGAAACAGTTCTTTAATGCCCTCACAAAGGCAACACACAGAAGCCTCCATAGGCCTGATACAATCCCTGGCTGCATCCTACATGAACTCAGGCATGAGCTGTCAGATCCATTACACACTGTAGTCAACCAAAGCCTGAACACCAGTGTCACCCTATCTGAACAGAGGATGGCCTCTGTCATCCCTATATACAAGGGTGGAGCAATCCACTGACCCAGCCAGTCATATGCACAGCAGCCTAGCTAGCCTGATCTGCAAGAGCATGGAAGGCAATATTAAGGACCTTATAAACAGGGATATCAGCAACCTCAAAATGCTTGAGCCACTGTCTGACATTCCCCTACTGATGTGAGCATCATCCAAGAGGCCATTACCCAAATTAATGACTGTCGCAAGAAGCACTGCCTCAAACTGAATGCCAGGAGATGCATCACTTTCTATGTTGTGAAAGATGTCATCCACACTAATTATAACAGTAATAAAAATGTACTGGGCATGCAATTAGGTGTGAGGTGACTTGTGCACCAAGGTTGGTAGCAACCTTACAGTTCCCCACCATGTGGGCACCATTGTACGGAAGGTTGTCTACATGGCCCACCTCACAAATATGGGTATGTCATCCAGGAACCAGGAGGGCATGACATCCCTGTACTCCACCCTTATCAGACACATTACCAACTACAATGGCTCCTTTGGCATGTTCCTTGCCAAGCAAATGCAGCAGATGCAGAGACCACAGAGGTCCCTGACCAAGCAAATCCAGGGTCTGCAACACCTATCCCATACATATAGGCTGAAAGCCCTGTCCCTATACTCAGTCTCATATAGACTGATTATAGGTGACCTGTGTCTGGCATACAAGGACATTACCAAACCAGCCTTGATGGCATTTTTGCATATCCATAAGACAAACCTCACTCATGCAATATGCATGCAAAGCCCTCACTTGGTCTGCAACATGTACAGTACCTGTTGGCAGGATAGTGTAGTCCCCCACATAATACACTGTCTGTAAAATACACTCCCTATCAATGTCTAGCAGAGTATGTGTATAGCTCTCTTGAAGAAAAAGCTAGACAACTGCATGGGAAATGGAAAATAAACCCCTAGGAACCCTTGTGTGTCCCAGCTGGACAGGGGAAACAGGTGCTGGCTCTGAAGGGACATGGGTGAAAGTTTGGGCTAGGCTTATGAGGGCATCAGGGCCAATAGCCTGGTATCATCTTATGAACCTATGCACATACGACTTTACATGTTTCCTGTATGTATTGCTGACTGTCTTGCAATGTTGTCTGCATGAATCTCTGTGGGCCTGAACTGTGTGGGTACTGCAGTGATAGAGTATTCTCTTGTTCCTTCATCAGTTATTACCACATATTGTTAAACCTTGCCATTGTGTCTGGTCTGTATAGCAGTAAGTCAGCTCTTACATTACTTGCAGATGCCTGGTGACACTGTATATCTCACTTCAATAGCTTTGGTCTTGGTTACACTTACCATTCTGCTAATAGGCCCATCACACAGTAGGATTTGTCACCCGTTGTTGAGGGCCTTACAGTAACTGTGAAAGAGATGGATTGTGGCAGGCAGAACTACCATACAGTCTGGCCTGAAGGGCCCATAGCTGGCAAATCTGTGCCAGAATTTAACCGAAGAGTGTGTGTGTGTGTGTGTGTGTGTGTGTGTGTGTGTGTGTGTGTGTGTGTGTGTGTGTGTGTGTGTGTGGGTGTGTGTGTGTGTGTGTGTGTGTGTGTGTACATCAGCAAACCTAATACTGCAGGGTATTAAGTTGCATATGTTGTCTTCCTCTCACAAGTGAACATGGGGGTTGGTGTCTCTCCCCCTCACAACCTGATGTCAGTGTCTTAGCGAACTCCCATGATGATGGTGGTCATAGTGAGGCACAGGTGGGGTTGTCTGGGCCAGAATCTGTGCCCTTGGTTGGTATCCCACTTTCACCCACAATGTCCATACACACAGTCAGTATGGCCACACATACCCAGTCCCCAGCAGCCACAGATAATGGACAGTTGGAGGGTGGTGGCATGGAAAAGGCTAGTATGGTGACTATGGCAAGTGTGAGTGTAGACACCAGCCATAGCCAGAGAGCAGGTGAAGTCCCACACAGGCAGATGGACAGGGGTGCTCAACAAGGACTGCTACCCATCAAACACCTGTGGCAAGTGCAACAGCAGGTGGCACCAGATGCATGTAACAGTCCATCATGGAGGCACAGGTGCATACTGACCGCAATACCAGACAAATGCTCAGGGTCATGAATGCAGTGCTTCCTGCCATGGATGACGACCTCCATGGCATTTGAAATGCCATACATCATTTTGCCAATGTGGGTAGACAGTGGGGTGAGACATTGCCACTTCAATGTCTGTGCTTGGGCATGTAGTGGGAGTAGAGTATTGGCCAGATGGACGAAGGTCAGCAACATGATCAGCTGAGAGCCCACATGGCCATGCACATTCACAGTCCCGTAGTAGCAGTATCACCAGCACTTTTGAAGGGAGGGTGCTGTCCACACCACACCGGAGCAGGCCATAGACATGTGGAATTGGCCAGTCCCATAAGGGAAGCAGATCCGGCAGACAGCAGTCACCATTGGGGAGTAGTACTGTATCTGTCCTTGGGCCAGGTGGTGTCACTGAGACTCCTGGCAGAACCAGTTTCCACATCCCTGCCAGGAGACGGTGAACTGTACATCCTGCCATGTATAGTCCATGGCTGTCCAACATAGCCATGTGTCAGGCATCCACTTGGCATGATGGTGTGCAGACAAACACTCACACATCCCTATCACAGGCTGGTCACCACCAGACATGCACAGCTTCTTGGCATAGCCAAGTTGAACACCACCCCTCCCAGACACACAAACACACACACACACACACACACACACACACACACACACACACACACACACACACACACACACACACACACGATGTCAGTCATATGGCCCAGACACAAGCCTCTGGCAATCCCACACCACACCCTTTACATGTGCTAATACTTGTACCACATCCTTGTTATCCATGCCATTGATGCAGGGACATGCTCACATGGGTTGGATGCAATGCATAAATAATACAGTGTAACAATGTAATGCTGTGTAAGGTGATGTTTGCTGGCAATAGTTATGTGTACACATCGAGGTGTATGTACCTTGTTAGCCATGATACCTTATTGATGTTAGTACTGCTGACTGACTGTAGTGTCACGTACTGTATTCTGTTTGTGTTCCAGGTGTCTGTGTGTCTGCAGGCTGTGGGCCTGCCGACAGCAGCAATGCTGAGTAAGTCAGAGTGGAAACACAGTGACTTTTCATAGCCAGGGTACAGCTTTATATGTACATGTTTACCAGGTGTGTTTACATGCAACAGTGTGTGAGGGGCAATTGTGGCAGACAGTGTGACCTTGCATACATACCCTTGACACAGCCAGCTAACCTTTATACATGTCATCTAGGTGTCCTAAAGAACACCTAGATGACATGTATAAAGGTTAGCTGGCTGTGACCTTGCATACATACCCTTGACACAGCCAGCTAACCTTTATACATGTCATCTAGGTGTTCTTTAGGACCGCAGGCTCACACATACAGAGCAGGTTACTTGAGTACTAGGACTAGGTCCTTCACAAGCTTAGCCATTACTTTATCTGCAACAGATTTAGACTATCAGAACCTGTTGCCCCGGCCATTTCTGTGCCACCCACTCAACCTTCATGCAGTTGATGAGGGTATGCCTGGTACTGTGTATGACAGATTTGGGGAATGTATTCCTGGCACACGTCAGCCTGTGGTAGTCTAACATGACAATCACCAGCAGGTGTGTCTGCTAACTCATATGCATGTCTGGACACTCATGCTGGTAGTGCACATGAAGTCAGAGTCCTGTACATGGGGTAGCTGACAAAGGGTTGAACACAGCCCCTAACTGCACAGTGTTATGAACAATAGCACTAAATACATAACACACATAGCACAGAGGTAATGTAGTGCAGCAGTGTCTGCCAATAATATTCAAGTGGGTGACAATTGCAGGGGCTTTTAGGATTGCGAGTGGTGGTTCAGAGGCTCTTAAAATGTTATTGCCATCTGACAGACACACACACACACACACACACACACACACACACACACACACACACACACACCTTTGCATGGGGACATGCATTGCAACACACATGCACATAGAGCTAACACTTCTCAGAGTAGATGACCTACCCATCTATTTATGTACAATACACAGTGATATGACTAATGCATGCACCACAGTGGCTTAGTGTTAGAAACTGTGTAACTGTGCTTGTACGGTGGATGACATTTGTATGAGCTGAAACTAGGTTGGCAAGGGGGAAGTTCACAGGGTGGAACAGGCACATCAAATGGTATAGCCATCACATACACACAGTAAAGACAGCCACAGGGCTGTGCATACAGAAACACATACACAGTTGCCAATAGATGAATTAGTCACCTAATGTATCCACTTGAATGTACGATAGTGCTATGTACAGATGACGTGCTCCACATAGATGATATGCCTGGGGCATAACACACAACCACTTACAACAAGTAATCTTGCAAATACCTTCATGAAGAGTGGAATAACCCACCAGAAATAATTTGTCTTATCTACTGATCCTACAAACCTGTACAAGTGATAGAGTGTATCAGCATGATGTGTCAGTCAGGCACAATGTCTGATGCTGGCATGTGACTCACTACTGTAACTGTCACATATTTGGCAATTATATCACAGGAATGCTCAATGTTAGGGAACACAGACCACATATAGGTTGCAAACATGGGGAGATTTCATGTAGAGCTGTACAGATGACTGGTATGGGCTATATAATGTTACATGGTGTATGTGAGGCAGATGCAATTAACAGGTTCTTTAAAGTAATGTCATGGGCAGGGGGTCAGCAGGCCTTAAAATGGTATAACCTACATACATAGCCACAGGGGATATGCTTCGCCCACATTACTATAGTTGTCAGTATTGAGATTAGAACCCTACCTATCTACTTATTTTCACTATAGTATTACACAGTTATTGTGCATGCCACAGAGCTTAGAGGGCTGACAAATGCCAAAGGTACTTCTAAGGTGAATGACAATAGCAGGCCTTACAAAGTAGAGCAATGGGACATGTACTGGGTAGTACACAACTCAAAATGGTATAACCCACACCACCAGAGGATATGATTCTGACCCAAACATACACAAACAGGGAGGATATGATTTGCGCGCACACACACACACACACACACACACACACACACACACACACACACACACACACACACACACACACACACACACACACACACACACACACACACACACACACACACAAACACACACAAGCACACCATCGCATGGGGACATGCATTGCAACACACATGCACATAGAGCTGACACTTCTCAGAGTAGATGACCCACTCATCTATTTATGTACAATACACAGTGATATGACCAATGCATGCACCACAGTGGCTTAGTGTTAGAAACTGTAACTGTGCTTGTATAGTGGATGACATCTGTATGAGCTGAAACTAGGTTGGCAAGGGGGAAGTTCACAGGGTGGAACAGGCACATCAAATGGTATAGCCATCACATACACACAGTAAAGACAGCCACAGGGCTGTGCATACAGAAACACATACACAGTTGCCAATAAACAAATTAGTAACCCAATGTATCCACTTGAATGTACTATAGTGCTATGTACAGATGACATGCTCCACATAGATCATATGCCTGGGGCATAACACACAACCACTTACAACAAGTAATCTTGCAAATACCTTCATGAATAGTGGGATAACCCACCAGAAATAACAATTGGTCTTATCTACTGTTCCTACAAATCTGCACAAGTGATGGAGTTTATCAGCATTATGTGTCAGGCAGGCGCAATGTCTGATGCTGGCATGTGTGTCACTACTGTAACTGCCACATATTTGGCAATGATATCACAGGAATGCTCATTGTTAGGGAACACAGACCACATATAGGTTGCAAACATGGGGAGATTTCATGCACAGCTGTACAGATGACTGGTATGGGCTATATAATGTTACATGGTGTATGTGAGGCAGATGCAATTAACAGGTTCTTTAAAGTAATGTCATGGGCAGGGGGTCAGCAGGCCTTAAAATGGTATAACCTACATACATAGCCACAGGGGATATGCTTCACCCACACTACTATAGTTGTCAGTATTGAGATTAGAACCCTACCTATCTACTTATTTTCACTATAGTATTACACAGTTATTGCACATGCCACAGAGCTTAGAGGGCTGACAAATGCCAAAGGTACTTCTAAGGTGAATGACAACAGCATGCCTTACAAAGTAGAGCAATGGGGCATGTACTGGGTAGTACACAACTCAAAATGGTATAACCCACACCCCCAGAGGATATGATTCTGACCCAAACATACACAAACAGGAAGGATATGATTCATGCGCACACACAAACACACACACACACACACACACACACACACACACGCGCACGCACACACACACACACGTACACCGTTGCATGGGGACATGCATTGCAACACACATGCACATGTAGCTGACACTTCTCAGAGTAGATGACCTACCCATCTATTTATATACAATACACAGTGATACGACCAACACATGTACCACAGTGACTTAGTGTTAGAAACTGTGCAACTGTGCTTGTATGGTGGATGACATCTGTATGAGCTGAAACTAGGTTGGCAAGGGGGAAGTTCACAGGGTGGAACAGGCACATCAAATGGTATAGCCATCACATACACACTGTAAAGACAGCTACAGGGCTGTGCATACAGAAACACATACACAGTTGCAAAAGGATGAATTAGTCACCCAATGTATCCACTTGAATGTATGATAGTGCTATGTACAGATGACGTGCTCCACATAGATGATATGCCTGTGGCATAACACACAACCACTTACAACAAGTAATCTTGCAAATACCTTCATGAATAGTGGGATAACCCACCATAAATAACAATTGGTCTCATCTACTGTTCCTACAAACCCGCACAAGTGCTAGAGTGTATCAGCATGATGTGTCAGTCAGGCACAATGTCTGATGCTGGCATGTGTGTCACTACTGTAACTGTCACATATTTGGCAATGATATCACAGGAATGCTCATTGTTAGGGAACACAGACCACATATAGGTTGCAAACATGGGGAGATTTCATGTACATCTGTACAGATGACTGGTATGGTCTATATAATGTTACATGGTGTATGTGAGGCAGATGCAATTAACAGGTTCTTTAAAGTAATGTCATGGGCAGGGGGTCCGCAGGCTTTAAAATGGTATAACCTACGCACATAGCCACAGGGGATATGTTTCACCCACACTACTATAATTGTCAGTATTGAGATTAGAACCCTACCTATCTACTTATTTTCACTATGGTATTACACAGTTATTGCACATGCCACAGAGCTTAGAGGGCTGACAAATACCAAAGGTACTTCTAAGGTGAATGACATCAGCAGGCCTTACAAAGTAGGGCAATGGGACATGTACTAGGTAGTGCACAACTCAAAATGGTATAACCCACACCACCAGAGGATATGATTCTGAACCAAACATACACAAACAGGGAGGGTATGATTCGCTCTCACACTCACACACACACACACACACACACACACACACACACACACACACACACACACACACACAGTACTACAGCTGCCATTATTGAGTTTAGAACCCATACCTATCTAGTTATGTGTATTACAGTGTTACAGTCAACACACATGCCACAGAGCTTATAGGATTTCACAGTGTCCCAAGATACATCTAAGGTGAATTACATCAAGAGCACTTGTAAAGTATTGCAATGGGAAATGTACTGGGTGGGAAGGGCATCAAACTACATTATCCTACAAACACCTTCAAACACGCACACACACACACACACACACACACACACACACACACACACACACACACACACACACACACATTTGCCAGACCTAAGAGTAGAACCCCTGCCTATCCAGTTATCTGTACTATATTGTTACTGAGTTATTACAGTGCCATAGAGCTTGTAGGGCTGAGGGCTGTCCAAAGGTACTTCTTAGGGCAATGACATCAACAGGACTGCTAAAGTAGGGCACTAGGAAGTGTAGTGGTTGGGAGTGGCCTAAAACTGTTTCTCCTACAAAGAAACACACACACACACATACACACACACACACACACACACACACACACACACACACACACACACACACACACACACATATATACACACGCACACACTTGCCAGCACTGGGATTAGAGCCCCTAACTATCTAGTTATTTGTACTACAGTGTTACACAGTTATCTCACATGCTACAGAACTTATAGGGCTGCAAAGTTTCCAAAGGTACTTCTAAGTTTAATGACATCAGCAGGATTGCTAAAGTAGGGCACTGGAAAGTGTTGTGGGTGGGAAACTCCTCAAAATACTTCATTCTACAATCATACACACTTACCAACACTTGTACACACACATTTGCCAGAACTGAGAATAGAACCCCTGCCTATCTTGTTATTTGTACTATACTGTTACATAGTTATTGAACACACCAGGGATCTTATTGGGCTTGGGCTGTGCAAAGGTACTTCTAAGGGGAATAACATCAGCAGGACTGCTAAAGTAGGGCATTGGGAAGTGTACTGGGTGGGAATGGCCTAAAACTGTTTCACCTACTAACAGACAAAAACAAACAAACACACACACTCACTTACATTTACCAGGACTGAGATTAGAACCCCTACCTATCTAGTTATTTGTACTATAGTGTTATGCAGTCATCGCACATGCTACAGAGCTTATAAGGCTGACAGGTGTCCAATGGTATTTATAATGTGAATGACAGCAGCAGATCTTGTGAAGTAGGGCAATGGAAAGTGTACTGAGTGGGAACAGCCTCCTAATACTTAAACCTACAGACACACACACACACACACACACACACACACACACACACACACACACACACACACACACACACACACACACACACACACACACACAAAGGCAGGTAATGTGATATTATATCCCCCACCTCAGTACTATTACACAATGGAGCTCACCTTCATACTGGCACATGTGACTGGTTATGACCGGTATGCTACTGTCTGCAGCAGGACATCAATCTATGCCATTTAGGGTATCCCTGTGTATGACTCACTCTCTGTGTGTCCCCCTGTGTTTCTCTCTCTCTATATCACTGTCTGTCTCTCTGTTCCCCACATCTACGTGTGTGTATGCTTGGCATATTGTTATATATTTCCCATATATATGTCTGTGTACCACATGCAACAGATGCAGATATATCACATATGGGCCACCTACAGCTTGCTGAGGGTAATCCTGTCTGATGGGTGTTTGTAGGGACAGTTAAGGTGTACATAACTGTCTGTATGCAAAGACATATATACACAATACAGTTATATAGCCTGATGTGGGTTCCGACATGGCCTGTGATGCTGTAAGTGTAGGAGCATGCCCAGTATGACCTTCTGTAGTGAGAGTGGTTCTCCATTACATAGATAATTGTACTCTGGTCCAGGGTTTTGTGTGCTACAGCCATACCTCTCAAATGTAAACATGACTTTCCTAGAGGTACTGGGTTTGTTTTACCAGACATTTTCTGACATATCTGAAGTCTGACACTGGAATGTATTGTGTCATTACCTAGTGACAGACATCCTCAGATCATCACAGTTCTTTACCAGAGGAATACAAGATGTATGATGCACAGACCAATATTATGAGCCTGACAATAAACATTCTTGCCCAAAAAGGCCAGTTGAGAGGTTGGTTACAGCTGGTTGACTGATGAAGCTGTGTAAATAGTCCTGCAACTTGGTTATATACTGTCTGGGATCTCCTGCTTGTGTGGTATTCTTCTTACCTGAAAAGTCATATCCTAGTGTGGCCATACCTCTCAACTGTACATTTTTTATTGGATTGTCCAGATGTTTGTCTAGAAGTTTCATCCAGTCTACATAAACTTGTGTTTTTATGGCAAGTTAGTTGCATATAATTGAAGAGTGATGTTACAAAATAATGACAGACATTAGTGTTTCAGACTTCATAACCTTCAGACAATTTCTGCTAATGCAAAACTCATTATTCTACCAATTTTTTCGTATGTAAGGGCAATATTTGCAACATGTGCCTATCATTGGGCCTTTGTCCAACTTTTATTTATGACCTTGTCCAGATGTCTTGCTGTCAGAGGTTGAGAGGTATGGATGTGGGTACAGAGTGCATTCTACTGTACAGAAATGCCCATTATATGTGCATTATTTACACATAGCACTGTGACTTCTGGGTATGTAAGTGACAGAGCAGTACAGAGAAATGTGGTGGACCACTGACCGACAGTTGTGTATAGGTTGATAGGTTGCTATGGCATTAGTAGGGTATTGGCCCTGAAGCCCTTATTACCCACACAGATGAGAGTGTAGCCCATGTTACAACATGTTAGCACACAGAGTCCCTGTCCAGCAGGGACACAGATGGAATCACAGGATTGTATGTTGTGTTTCCTGTGCACTTATACAGGGAGCACATCACTAGGGGTATTGAGATACTTGGCTTGCTGTTGACAGAGAGTGTATTACACAGATGGGGGAGTGTGTGGTACACATATCTGTCACACTGACAAGCCGTGCTGATATCACAGCCCAGTTTGATGCTGTAACTACAGGTTGATGGAGTGGGCCTTGAGTTCTAGATGTGCAACAGTCTTATCAAGGTAGGGTCTGGATTGCTTTGTATGCCAGACAGGGGTCACTTCAGCAGAGTCTGTATGGAATGGGGTAGAGGGACAGTGCTGTTAGCCAATCTGTGTAGGGTACACGTCTGGGGGTTGGGGTAAGGCCTTAGTGTTTGCAAGACCCTGGTGTGTGGAGTCTACATGGTCTGTGGTGTGTAGGTTTGTGGAATCCTCATGTGATTTTGCCTCTGAGGTGTCCATTGTTTGGGATTTTGTTTTGTTGCAAACCTCCCCTTACATGGGTGTGTGTTGTGTATTTGCAGGTGTTGTTTACTGACTCCATACACTGCATGGCACCTATGTTACTGCACAATTTGTTCTGGTGTGCACATTCTTCATTTGTCTGGCCAGTGGTTCCCATTTCCCTTATGTGTGTCTCTTTGTCCTTCTGTAGTCCAGTCACAGGCTTTGGGCACAGTGGCTGCTGTTATGCATTTGTAATTCTGTTGTGAGCAGGGTAAATGTCATTACATCATACAAAGGTTGCGGACTTAATACCTCTGAGTGTACCTATTTAGCAGGTTGTCCATCATTGCTCCACTCCATTTGCTGTGGTCCTTAGATGGTTTGTGTTACTATATATTATTATGAGCCTACATGTGGGCCTAGCTGTCATACTTTCACAGACTGACATATGGACAGGTCCAAATATGACAGTTAGACAAAGGCCCACACATGGGGGCAGTGTGTTAATAATGTTCTGCCCAACATAGACAGTTGGGAGACTGGTCTGGTAATTGCTCGTTTGCTCTTATGGGTCTGACATCTGCTTCCACACTGTCTGCCATTGCTGTTTTGACATGACCATTTCTTGTTTTGGAAATAGTTTAAAGGCAAATGCAATGTTAGGACAAGCAGAACAGATATACAAGGCATACTTGTGCTTCTTCTTTGACAACCTGTGTCATTCCAGGGTTATGGCTGTTGGCCAGTGGCATGTTGTCAATGCTGACATAGAAAGGTGGCAGCCTTTTATAAACTGACCTTCGGGTACCTGCTGTCCTACTTGGCACCACCATCTCAACTTCTGAAAGCCAGACATCTGGACAAAGCCACTAGTAATTGGGGACAGAGGCCTAAATAAAGGGGCCATTTCTATGTATTGACCTTACAAACCTAGAAAGGTGATTCAATAACAGGTTTTGCATTAACATGCATTTTTCTGTAGGGTATGCAGTCTGAAACTACAATCTGTCATTATTTTCTGACCTTAGTCTTATGTGATTTGGCAATACATTGCCAGACAACCACTATTTCTAGATATACAGACCACAATATGATGCAAACCTCTTGACATTCTACAATAGGTCTGTACAGCTGAGAGGTATGGTAGGCACTGTGTAGGTTGCTCCAAGCCGAATACTGTCCATATGTGTGGCCCCCTGTCCATGACCTGTCTAGCTTTCCTGCAATAACAGATATTGATGTCTGGACAGTGGGTACAACTCTTTCCATAGGTGTAGCTGACATGCAGAGTAGTTAGCACTACAGTTCTTGGAACATGGCTCTGTCAAACACAGTACTGTATCTAGGCCACTATGATACAACAGCCGGGAGTAAGTGCTGGCCACATCCTGACAGTATTAACACATATATACATAGCTCATTGACCCCTGCATATTATGGACATGCAACAAATGATCATGTTGTTTGGGACAGCCCTGGCAATGTGTGCTCTGCTGCTATTTCCCTACAAACATACATGTTACTGCATTTCTATGGGAATATGGATGTTGGGGGGGTCACTCCTGTCAACTGTACACATTTGCACAAACTGTGCTGATATTTGCTTTACATTTTGGTTCCATTTAGCTTAATATTGTGCTCTGTCTTGGAGGATAGATGCATATCACTAAAGACCACAGGTCAGATTGTAATGGCATGTATTTGAGTTTCAGACTTCTTATCCTTCAGAGCCTTATTGCAACAGTAAGACCTGCTGTGATATCACTGTGTAAGTCTGTAGGGGGACATTTCATCATTGTCACCATTTGTGGACTTTTGCCAAACATTTCTTAAGGCTGAGGGGTGGGTATGGGAGCCCCACACTGACATCAGTGCCTGTGACATATGGCCCCCCAGTTTGTTGGCTCCCACATATACTGCAGTGGGATTTGTCACCTTGGGTACTACTGCATAGTGTGGGGAAGCCAGTATTGGGCAAACATTTCCTGGTGTCTCACATAGCAGCAAGTTGTCTGCTGCTATCCCAGTAGGCCACCTTATTCCCTTGCATGCATGCAGCGATACCATAGATATGCTACCAGAACATACTACTCCATTCATTTATTGTTAAGAAGACTGACTTACCTTGTGCCTGCGGCAGTTATGAGGATGGTGCTTGGTGCCTATGTCAGATGCATGCAGTACACTGCCTTTACATGGTAAGGTACAGGTAATGTAATGTGTGTGGCATCAATGTCTCTGTGTGTGTGAGTCAGAGAGAGGTGTCATTCCCTGGGTCCCTACAGTTTCAGTGTGTGTGCTATGCCTTGCCTCTTTGCCAAGACCAGGGCATACTGGGCATGCCTCCATCTACCTACAGGATCTGGCTCTGGGAGTTTCTCCTCTGAGTCCCTCTGTGCCTGTGGGAACCTTGACAATGGTTGGGGGCTGTGTGGCCCTTCTCTGTGCTGTTCCTGCTGCAGCTGTTTCCCCAGAATCAGATTGTGTAGCATAGCACATACTATGAACATGTGTGCACATGTGGCTGGAGAGCATTGCAGGGTTCCACCAGATATGTCAAGTTAGTGAAACCATGACTTCAGTAACCCAAACACACTCTCTACGATGATCCTGGTTTGTGCATGTGCCATTATGGCGTTCTTGAGTGTGTGTGTGAGCATTTCTGATGGGTGTCATCATCCACTGCTCCAGCATCCCCCACCAGATGGCCCTATGGGATGTCCCCCTGGCAAATCCTTGGTACAGCTGTGAGGAATGCAAGATGTCGGGGTCATGATAGCTTCCAGGGCTGCCAGCACACACATTAATGATAATGCCCTGGGCATTGCACATGACCTGGCAGTTGATGGAGTGAAAGCCCTTGCAGTTTACTTAGACTCTACCCTATTCACTGAGTGGAGTTTGATGTGGATGTGAGTGAAGTCTATGGCACCCAGTACCTTCAGGTAGTCTGCTACATGGTGGAATAGGCGCATATTGCTGATACTCTCCTCAGGGGTGCTGGAGAAGTAAATGTGCTCACCGGCATGTGGTAACATAGAATCCAGGAACTAGTGGAGTACCCTACATGCAGATGCCTGTGAGACCCCCATGATGTCCTCAGTAGGTCTTTGGAAAGTACCTGTAGCTAGTATTCTTAAGGCTACACATACCTTGGTATCCTCTGGGATGGGTTCCCCTCTGTTGGCTCTGTGACTGAGGTGAGGCCGGCACAGCTTCATGAGTTGCTGAAGTATGTCTCTGTCCACCCTGTAGTGCTCTACTATCTCCAGATCATGTAGCCCTGGTAGGTTACCCTGGGTCTGAACACCCTTCTCCTTCTCTTCAGGCTGGGGAGGTTGTCAGAATTATCCTCCTCACCACCCTCAACCTCTAGCACATACTGATGTATCAAGGTAACAGCAGCCCCTAACATTTTGTCAGTTAAAATTCCCTCGAGTGTGTACACCAATGGTGCAGAGTTTGTGGGAAAAAACAGACTGAAAGGTGTTTGCATAGTGTATACTGTGCTGCAGATGCTGCTATATGATTGGCTGACTATGATACATTCCACCTGACAGCAATATTATTTGTACTTGATTGCTTTTATTCTGTTATTTCCCATTTATTTTCTTTTTTATCTCTTTTCATTTTCACCTATTTTAAGACCCACGGTGCGCCGCTCAAACCCGCTGCCCAAATGTAAACAGTTCTTTTATTTCCATTTTGTTTTTCTTTTTTAAGACCTGGTGTGCATGGTTGCAAACCTGTTTAGCTAAAGTAATCAGAAATAGCCCTCCCCTGGAAGTGAACACGCTCCTCATTTCATGGAATAAGTAAATACAGCCTGAGACACACACCCTTGCTTAGCTAAGCTCAAATGGAAGCTGTGTAGCTCCAATGTGCTTACACCAAGCATGACACACACCCTTTTCATGTCAGCTGCTTATCCTGCTTACACCACTGCATTATAGTTCCTACACGTTTAGGTGCATCCAGACAATGGCCGAAATTGGCCAAAAAAACCCTTTAATTTTTATTATTTTGCAACTGTTTTCCATGCTAATGCCTAATGATCATAATACATGCTTTACTTTGAGCTGTCATGCCCCCATTTTGATTTTTGCAGAAATGTACACTGTTAGTAACCGAATACATTTCTGCAATGGACACTGCTCTGACATGGATGCCTACCTGCTTACTGAATCACTTATTCACCTCATTGCATGGTTTTCAACAGCAAACAAGGTAATTAGCATTATTCAGTGGTGTCCATGCCAGAATAGTGCTGGCAGGCTCGTGCATGACCCCAGCCTTGTTTACTGAATCGCTTGGCGGACATAGTCCATGCAGAAGCTGCTACACTATTCTGGCATGGTAAAACTGCTTTAGTGAATCCCGGGGGCTATCTGTACAGCTGAAAGAAATAGTTGAACAGGTGTTGAAAAGAATGGTGAGCATCGGGATAGAACTCATAGACAAGTGCTTGGTGCTAAGACAAGGATGTTGTTGAGTGATGTGCCAGAAAGGTAATCAGATATGCATAAGTAATGATGTGCAGCAGTAATGGCACAGAAAGGTCTAGATAGCATGTAAACTGGCAGGGTGTTACAGTGGTGACCATGGTAAATGTAATGGAAATCATAGCTAAGGCAAGCTGGCATGGCCTAGTCAGTGTGTGCTTATCTACACAATGTAGTGATGTGTAGCTGCAGCTAGTGTTTCAATACTGCTAGACAGGGGTCCAGGGAAGTAAATAGTGTGGGAAGAAATAGCCAGGGTATTGTTATGGCTAGGCTTGTATAGGCCCTAGGGCTGATAGCCTAGTACCAACCTATGGACCTATGAACAACACAGCTGTAACTCTGTTCAGCATATAAATAAAGAGAAAAAGGGTATGTAGAAAAGGAGGAAATACAAAACAGCAAACAGGGGAAAACACAGAATGGTAACCAAAATATCAGTAAGGTGAGGGGGTACATTTTTTGGTGAAAATAAATACTTTTAGAAGTTCTGCTAATACAGGGTAAGTGAGAACAGTACTGAAAATGCATGTGGATGGCATAGAAAGAGAAAGGCAAGTAACACATGCAGACAGACAATCAGATAGACAAAGATAGAAAACAGTAACAGAGAGAGAAAGAGAGATGGCATGGTATACACTAAAAAGGTTGAAGGACAAGCATTGACTATGAACACAGAGGGTGGGGAACTGGAGATGGGGAGGGTTGAACAATGAACATAGAATGAAGAATAAAGAATGATACATAAGAGCTGAAACTCACCACATTTGGGTCCTGGCTGCCAGTCTGGTCCACAGGAAAATAAACCCAGGCATCATTTGTGCAGTTTACTGATTGTATGGGCTATTTGTTCATCCAGATGCCCAGTAGTCAGGGCCTCTCAGTCATGCAATTTTTACCTGCTATGATAGAAGGCATTCAATACTCCCAGTGTCGGTGTCCCACTGCTGATGCATCTCAGCAGTGACAAGTCTCTGCACTTCAACTCAGGAGACCCCTCCCCCAAACACCTTCGGGAAAGAAACCATCACCTCACTTATGAGAGACAGACATAGAGGACACCAATGACTACTCTTGGTCACCTCCATCAAAGGAGGCATGACACCCCTGTTGAGAGGTAGATCTAATGACTAGCATTGACCCAGCACCTAATGCAGCAGCTAGTAGAGACAAAGCTGGTTAGGCCCACTCCTCCTCCTCCTCCACAACTGGACCTACAGATAAAATGGCAAAATGGAAAAAATTATTGGGCACATGAATGAGAAAAACAATACGAATGGGAATGGGGCAATCACATTACCAGGGACACTGATTTGTGGTTTTCAAGAGAATTAAATTCCATTTTCATGAGATAAAATCTGGGAAATATAACCATGGTTTTTAAATGTAATTTCCTGTCTTTACAGTGGTTTCATTATAATTTTCTTCTGCAGCAGGACATATTGAAAATTAAAACATAGTTTTAAACCATGCAGAGATCACTCAATAATGTAAGCTGACAATATTATAAATAATAAATATGAGCAGAAATGTGTCTTGTGAAGAATTAGTTGTCTGGCCAAAAATGCAAAACTCTGTAAAAGCCCTGTGTTTTTTCAGTTCTCGTACAGTCCCAATTTTGGATTTGCTGGACTTTTCCCAGAAAACAAAATAAAATCAGTGTCCATGCACATTAGACATACACACACTCTTGCCTGGAGAGGTGCTCCCATCTTCTCTGATAGCCAGTTATCTTTGTCCATTGATACTTTGGCACTGGAAAACAGAATTGTCTGTTAAGTATATATGTTCATAGGTTCATAGGTTCATAGGTTCATACTAGGCTATCTGCCCAAGGGTATTTATAAGCCTAGCCCATAGTTATGTGGCTTTCGCCACCCCTTTAGTTTGAATAAAAACTATGCCTATCATTTTTCTGTGCCTCTGTCAAGCAGTGACACTGAAGTAATCCCTGGGGTATATCTGCGATCTCCCATCCATTGGTCAAGATTCCTCTTGAACAAGGCCAGCGAGGTGCTCTGCCTCACATGTACCGGGATTTTGTTCCACAGCATAGGAGTCTCTGGGTGATGAATCTGTCCCTCCAGCACGTTCTATTTATAACCATGTCAAGGTTTAAGTCTCCGCCCTTGTGGTTCTGAGGGATCTAGATTTTTGAGGTGAAGCATATTCATCAAATCTGGGTTTGACATGGCCTTATATGTCAGGCACAGGTCACCTCTGAGCAAGCGGTATGAGACTGAATAAAGCTGGAGTTCTTTCAGTCGGGCAGCATAAGACATATTTTTGAGACCCTTTATCCTTTTGGTGAGGAACTTTTGGGGCCTTTCAAGCTGCATCAGGTGTCTGGTCAGATACATTCGAACGGGCATTGTACTCAATCATAGGTCTAATGAGTGATGAGTACAGGGGACGATGACCTCCCTTGATCTAGATGTGAATCCCTTCATGATCAGGTGGGCGATATAGAAGATTTTCCTAACTACTTTAGCAACATGAGTGTCAAACGAAAGACTACTGTCAACTTGGGTCCCCAGATCCCTGATGACTTTTTCTGTGCTCAGTGGATTGTCACCTATATGGTAGCTAGGGGTAACCTTGTTTTTCCCGAAGGGTATGACTATGCATTTTTTGGCGTTTAACTTCAGGCCATGGCTCTGGCACCAGTTATCCGTTTCTGTGAGGCCCTTCTGGAGGATATCTGGGTCAGATGTGTTTTCGACTATGGCGCCCAGTTTGCAGTCATCTGCAAACTTTGTCAGCCATAACCCTCCTGTGTTTGCTTGTACTTCAGAAAAGTAGATGCCGAACAAGAGTGGACCCAGGACTGAGCCCTGTGGGACACCACTTGTGACAGGCTTTGAGTCTGACATGGCTCCAGCAACTCTGACCCTGTGGGTTCTGTCACTTAGCCAGTTTGCAACCCATCTTGTGATGTATGGGTTTACATTCAAGCTGATGAGTTTTTCGATGATACCTGAGTGGGGTATTGTGTCGAAGGCCTTTGCCAGGTCGAGGTAGGCTGTATGGACTGCCTTTCCTCATCAATGGCCTTGGTGACTGTCTCAAAAAAGTCAACCAAGTTTAAGAGGCAGGATCTGCCTTTGACAAAGCCAAACTGGGTTGGATCCAAAGTCTGCAAGTTCCCTATGTCTTTATTTATGAGTTCCATTATGATCCTCTCCATGGCTTTGCAGATAAGGCTTGTCAAGCTAATGGGGCGGTAATTTCCAGGGTCTGTGGAGGCACCGCCTTATGAAGTGGGACCACAGTCGCCGTGCGCCACTCCTTGGGTACGTATCCTGAGGTGAGGCTAAGATTAAACAGCTGTCCTAACTGTGGGTTTAATTCCTCGTTGAGTTCATGAAGCACACAGCCGGGACACCATCCGTCCCATGGATGCTGTGTTTTTGCCTTAGTGAGGGCAGTTCTCACCTGGGCGTTGGAGATGTTTGGGGGCTACAATCCTCTGGAATAGATATCTCTCCTTTTGGGGGAGGGGGGAGAAGTTTGCACTGAACCTGTCAGCCAGTATGTTAGCAATGTGTGTAGGTTCAGTAATTTTCACATCATTTTGAACTAATTCTGAGCATATCTGGGAGTTTCCTCCTAGGTTTCTAACATAGCTAAAGAAGGCCCTATGATTGTCTTTAGAGTCCTTGGCGATTTTTCTCTCAAAATTTGCCTTGGATGATTTTATGAGAGCTCTTAGTTTTATACTTATAATGATCAAAGGTGTCTTACCTTTCAAGGATTTTGCTCTATCTTGTAGTAGCTTCCTCCTTTTGTTGTAGAGCTTGTTTATGGCTGGGGTCCACCAGACTGGACGCTTGCCTTTGGTACAGAGAGTCTTAGTTTTGTTTGGGATTGCCTGATCCATGCAGTCCTGTAGGTGCTGGTAGAAGGCATTTGTAAGTGATTCAGCGGTTTGAGTAATGTTTACCACTGGCTCAGGGGCCTTAAAGGAGACCACACTAGTTTTTAGAAGTGTGAAATCGGCTTTTGAGAAGTTTTTCACTGTGGTCTTTTTTGTTTCAGGTGGGGGCGGGATGAGGACCTCCTATGTAACACAGTCAAGCTAACAGAAGACATCTGCATTTGTCCATTCCCAAGTCTCTGATGCCCATTGGTGAAGCAAGTCATAGCAGTATTGTTTCAGGTCACTGTACCAATGCATGAATTGTGCACTAGATTAAGGGATGCCAGTAACGTTGCTCAGCATTCTTGCCACATCATGACAGGTGATCATAAGTGATCAGCAGGTTACTCTCAAAAGTTGCTTTCAAACAGATACCAGTCTATAGCCCTGAATTCTCCATTTCGAGAAAGCAGTCATGTACTTTCATTCATACCCACTACAGGAGCACATTGGTAGCCCCACATCCATGAATGCACATATTTAAATCACATATGCAATGAAGCTCAACACCATGGTAATATGATATACCTGTACAGTCCTACTATATGCTCATAGCCATATGCATGAGTTTAAAGGTCACATACTTCATGTTCACTTTCATTCGCTTTGAATGCTCTAATATATAAGGATAGTACATTGTGCAAAAATAGCAACTCATAACTGCATTAACTGGCTTCTTTAATATACTTGCCATGCTAAGTAACCTCTTGTTTGTGTGATATATGGTGATGGGGTTCCTCTTCAAACCATCGAACGTTTAAAACATCGAAGTTCAGATCATCAAGACCAGAACATAGAATTTTAAAACATCAAAGGTTTGAAGGGGAAGAAAAAGCTAAGTGTAAGTGGGAGAATGTTTGTGTTTTTGCAGGGCACCAAGGTGCCCTGCATACTGTGTGTGTCTATGTGCCATCTGTGTGATGGCACTATAGATAGGGTACGGAAAATCTCCCGTTAGCGCTTCTGCATATAGCGCTAAATGGGAGATTTCCCTTTACTCCACTGTAGTGCGGTCTCGGAGTTGGAATATTAAAGTAGGGGGGTGTGGGGGGGGGCGCAGCCCCCCACATGGCGGATGCAGGGGGGTGAAGCCTTCCTACATACAATTGTTAAAATTTATTTTTCTTTTTTTCTTTTTTCTTTTTTTGGTTGCACAAGTAACCTTCGATGTTTCAAAATTCGATGTTCTGGTCTCGATGAACACAATTTCGATGTTTTGAAATTTCGATGGTTAGAAGTGGAACTGGTGCTGGCACCATTTTGCATAGTACCAATTACAACAATATAATTCTGAAATAAAGGAATTTCACTAAAGCTTCTGTAGATGTGAAGCAGCTCAGAATTATGGACTGAGTCATGCATGGTAATGTACCTCAACAACAATGACAGACACTGTGGTCAATGTAAGAGGGAGTTAGGCAGATGCTATGTTTGTGTGACTGGATACCCACAACACTAGCATGGTGCAGAAGCATGTACCTATGACTGGAACAGTTCAAACCACAAACACGGGAAACTGTTGAAAAAAAACATGTCAAAGTGATGTAGGGTTCCAAGGCATATGTTGAGGTTTAGATAAAATATGTAAATTAACAGGAGGCTGTGCTTAACACTAAGTGCATTCAATAACCAGATGCGTAAGGGAGGAGGCTGTGGCTTTTTTCATGTGCATTACACAATATGCCATAGACATCCATTGACTGACATGTTTTGCCTGCAGGTGT
Source organism: Protopterus annectens (assembly GCF_019279795.1). Taxonomy (NCBI): domain Eukaryota; kingdom Metazoa; phylum Chordata; order Ceratodontiformes; family Protopteridae; genus Protopterus; species Protopterus annectens. Next base: position 811,751,053 of record NC_056728.1, on the reverse strand, counting down.
CCAGGTGCTGACATGGCTACTTGTGGGAGAGATTGCCTTAAAAAGTTCCCTAGTAAGCAGTATGAAGTTTTGGACACATGATATGCACCTCCTAAGCATAGGTGCTGCAAATTAGCATTATAGGATCTAAATTTGACAGGGACTGTTACAAAATGTGAATGATACAGATGGTCATAATACTTCTCTGCAAAGGTGCAATAGAGGGCTATTAATATGATTCATTGTGTCAAGGAAAAGGCACAGAAAATTATGTCAAATATCTGTACTACAGGAGCTTGGCTGCCAACATGAAAGTAGCTCACTGTTTTTTATAGTCATTCATCAGCCAGAAGGAGTCCACCTTCATATCTGTGGGTGTCTTGGATGTGGGCAGACACCGAGATAGTAATGTTTATTATGCAAGCAATAATGCCCAGCAGTGCAGACATTATTATTATGAAAACATTGGATGGTGTGTAGGGGGTTTAAAGCCTGGCAGCACAGGTGGAGGGCATCTCCATCCCTGGAAGGTCTGTTACTTCCCCAGTAAAGCCCATCCTGATGTTATTATTGCTCTTAGAAAATGGGCTAGCTGTTGAATGTTGTTTTAATTTCTTTTAGTATTAATATATATATTTTTTGCATTTTTGATGTGAAATAGTTCCACCCATTTTTAAAGTAAACTGTCACACAGCCCTCTGCATGCTCAAAGGAATGACTGACCAAGGCCTTCCTGCATATCTGTCTTTCCTGCCACTTCTGTTCTGCAGCTGCAACAACCTGCAGTGACAAGGTATATCTATGAATGTATGCTATAGCAGCATATTCAAGTGCATCAGTATGCATGCCACAGACATTTACAGTGATATGTGTATGAGGGCCGATAATGTTTTCATGTGTGTTTATGATTTCACAGGTTCCTCTGCCTGCCACTGACTACTTTGTGTCCTGATATTGCAGCAAATATAATGGATAATGCCAGTAGTCACACCATGGCATGCTGTGTCATGCTTTGGAAGATATGACCCCAGACAACCTATAACCTCCCAGAGATTGTCACTACCGTGATCATCACCCATGACCCTATCCCTTCTAATAATGTAGTAGTCATGCGTCACTGTGTCTCCAACCTGTTAAAGTTATGATTACTGAGCCTTGCCTACTCCTTTATCTGTATGGGTATAGTGATGCCAGATGCACAGCATCACCAGTCCATGTACTGCCCTGCATATATAGACTGTTATAATGTATGCATTATTGTATTCTGTGTTGTCTGTGGCATGACACTGCTTCTTTGCTGTTAGCTGCAATGTACTGCAACCCACTCAGCCTGGCTGTGGTACTCCTACTGCATACTCTTCCCTTGACTATGCACTTTGTCCTTTTGCAGCTGCTGTGATTGGTATAGAAGAGTCGGTCATATTGCTAGCTGGATACTCTGGTTCTGGCCATATTGTGTAATAAGACACACACAACAAAGATCTTGCTGAATATGTCTGGACGATATTGCAGTTCCCCAGCTTAGGAATCTAGGTGCCAGAACTGATCATCTAGTGGTGTGAATATATTATCTACTATGTTCATGTTCCCACATGGGCTGTATTGCACACCATTTCTTGCATGATCTTGTATGTGTATTGGGCCATCAAGCAGGGTTCTAATGCATTTCCAACAAGGTCTGGAATAGACAATGCAAAATATTTTATGTGGCATAATCCCTGGGAGCATAGTAATTCTGTGCATATGAACCTGTCCATCCAGAGTGTGTGTGTGTGTGTGTGTGTGTGTGTGTGTGTATCTAGTAGTGTGAGTGCGTGCATGTGCACCTACCAATGAGGTGATACTGTGGGGAGTCTCCCCACAAAAAAAAATGGCTTAAGTACAACTTTTGCTTTACATCTAAAGAAATGGTATGTAGAATAAATGTAGAATATAGAGAGTATTATTTCAAAAGAGTGGATGTGTGTCACATGGTCCTGAGTGTTACAAGTATTTCCAGCAAAGTTCTTAATGTGCTTTCTCCTCATTCCTTTTTATCTTCACTGTGGCCATATCTAACAACGACTAACAGTAGATGTAGCCGTGACATGATGTGGGTAGGCCTCTGTAGAAGTGAGGAGCGAATCACATGATTTGAAGATGCTTACAAGAATCTCATTGTTTCATTTTCTACTAGTAAAATTTTATTTGCCCACTAAACATTCACATATTGCACCAACCACACAAAAGCAGCAAGTATCAGACAGTAACTTTAAAATATAGCAGTCTTGCAGAAATGTAGTGCCTTAAAAGAAGCTATGGATGATACTAGGAGACGAGCTTAAGTTAGTTGCATAAAGCCTTGCAATAGCCATATGCCTGGTTTATAGCTTCAGACCTAACCATATAATTTGTTGGGTGGAAGGTCTTGTTTGTATTGTAAAGTAACAATGGAAGAAAGTAAAGTGTGGGAAAACAACACGGGAGTTGAAAGAGAGTTAAATGAGGGACAGCATCAAGAATATTAAGGGGGTATGTGCTAAGGGATTTAGTCAGTAGAAATACAAGGATAGTAACACATTGAATGAATAGTTTTAATAGTTCAGTGCATGGTTAATGCAATTCTGAAGCAAACCAACCAAACAAAATGAAGAATCTTACTGGTTCACTGACAAAAAACACTTTTAAAGAAGCAGCATGCATTTTGCAGTACAGCCCATTCAAGTTGTTGGACTCAAAGGGTCTTCATCTAGATCTAGTAAATGTACTGATGCTGGATACTCTCTGGTATTCAAGTACATCCTTGCTCAAGGGCTACCGAGGAGATGTTGAGAGATCCAGTGTAGCTCTAAAGTAATTATCAATTAGCAATAAGGATTTTTGTGCATTATCTGATTAATAAAAACACTCATAGAAATGATGGTGCCAGCAGGGAGAGAGCTTTGTTTGGGAATGTGGTTAGGGAACTTTTGAATGATGGTAGTGAGCATGTCGTATGCATGCAGGTATACATATGCACAAATGCAAATTTACCACACTATAAAATTAACTGCAAGCCACAATAAGCAGTCAGCAACAATATTTATATACAATTTTATTGATTCAAATTGGAAGGAAATGGGAGCATAGTAAATCAGAAAGGGGAAAGGTCAAACAGAGGACAAAATACAAGGACATGGGGAAGTTAAGTCTGTGAGGGGGAAGGGAGGAACGGTATGCTTTTTTGGAACAGGTGAGGGTAGCTGCTAAAAAAATAAGAGGAAGATGGGGTAAAGAGTAAAAAGATATGGAAGCAGGAGCTGCAGCCAAACATAAACCACAGACAAAAAACAACTAGCAAGGTCCTGACAATATATATATATATATATATATATATATATATATATATATATATATATATATATATATATATATATATGCATAAATACAAGAGACAGAGAGAGGAGAAGAATGGTGCTGGAGAGGAATGGACAACAAATGGGAGGAAGATGACACTCAAGGAGGGAAATGGTAACATAAATGAAAATGCATAAAAAAGCAGACATCAAACCAATGTAACAGAAGGATAATGACAGAGAGAGAGAGAGATGCTACTACCTTGTCTTTCTCTGCTGACTAGTCTAGTCTTGCAGATACCTAAAGGTGGAGTAAACAGCTGTGTATGCCACTATGCTAGGGCTACTAATGCTAACCATGTACAGTATGTTAAATGACCCTTTTGGATGATGTGTGAACAAAACTGCAGCTACAGCATATCCTATGTTTGGGGAGTGGTTAACAGTAACAGTATGGTGCTGTCAGACATAATTGTGCATTCTGCATGTTTTTGGTTGTGCCCTCATAGGTATGTTGTATGGGACAGGGACAAAGTCTTGCCATGTGGTCTTGAACAGTGTCAGCACGAGTGTATGTAGCCCAGCATTCATTTGGTGCCAATGAGGTGTTCAGCCAGACAAAGTTACACACCATGAGACAGAATAGTTGCAATATGCATTTGTTACTAGTATGCCAATTGGAAGTGGCCCCTGCATAGGCACAGGCAATATGACTGAGATGTATGGCCTTCCTGATGCATACCCACCTACACTTTCACAGTGTTCACAGTGCATTACTGTGCCAACCCCCATGCATGTGAGGCACCACATGTCAATGGGCAAGCAGTATGCTTAGAACAAGCCAACTATAGATCTGCAGATGTGGACTCTGTGGATCTTCTGTATATGCAGAGTGTGAATTTGGGTAGAAAGGCAGCATATATACAGGCTGTATCCATCAGTACATATTGCTATTACATATGGGTGTGACAGGTATCTTTACACAATTAGTGCTATTAGTAATAGAATGATGCTTAGATATACAAAGTTCACAGGTATCATGCCCACCAGTGCATCTGAACAGATACTTCACTTTCTGCTGCTACACAAGGTTATTTTCTGTAATCTGCTGCTGAGATAAAAACATATTAACAAGAAATGATTGTGTCATGGATTACATGCCCTGCAAGTGTCCCTTTAACTATGCATGAAATAACAGGGCAGTGACCTGCCCTACATACATACTATACAACTCGGGTACATTTTCGCTCCCTCTTCCTCTGTCTCTCTCTCTCTCTTTCTCTCTCTTTCTCTATTTGACTTCTTTTTCCCATTGGCTAAGAAAATCAAAATAGTGTCTACTTGGGTCATTATAGTGATGTCAGCACTGTTCACAATTGTGGCTGATGCCAGTAGCAGCAGTCCACACCCTGGAAAGGCTGTATTAGGCACCCACTTTATATGGTGGTGGTTTCTCTATGTAAAGTAGAGAATTTTTTTTTTTTTCAAGCACAACCTGGGAGCCCTAGCACCCTCACTGCCTTCAGAAGCAATGACCATGTAGCAGGTCACAATCCAGAGAAAAATGACCAAACTCTCTTGGTCACTCATCTTGCTGTTGGCACACAACAGGCATTTTTGGGTGCCCTGTTTGTGTTATCAGAGCCACTGTTAACTTAATGAAAAAATATGTGATATGGTCGGGTGGTGGCAGGATTTCAACAAAGGCACATAATACGCATATCAGCAGCACAGTGCCTAGATATTCTTCCATTACTGTACTTTACCAACTCTACAAGCTGTAAGATAACAATAGTTTTCCCACATCCCCAAATAGGCTAAGTGGCATTACTGATCAGCTAAAAGCCTTGAAATTTCATGATAAAAACAAGTGTTGGCATTGATATGCTTACCACAATATGGAAGTCTGCCATGCAGAGAGGGTTTATAGATAGCTACAATACACAATACAGAAGACCAGTAAGGAGCCTTAGCTGAATTTTCTAATTGCCTCAAAGTAATATCTGGTTAACTGACTTAATACGTTAGACAAATGGAAGCTGGTAAAAACGGGAAAGAAACAAACTAGGCAAACATACACAGGCGTACGAGACTAGGACCTTCCGGATCTTCAAGGAAATATATCCACAATATAATGCAAAGAGTCTATTGCAAAAAGTATTTCCACGTTGTATCTATGTAAACGAACTTTATTATGCAACGTTTTCGCCTCCGTAACAACAGAAGCTTCATCGGACAAGAAGAAACGCCAGTTACAATCAATTTAAAACCTATGTTAAGGAAATGATGTCATTTCCTTAGACACACCTTTTCAATTTAAAAATAAAATACACATTCTTATACTTCACATAAACAACTATGTATAATCGTATAATATGCCAAACAGTCACCATATCAGAATGTAAATTACATATAAATACATGAGAACTAACCAGCACTCTCTAAAATACAAATATAGGATAACAATTAAAAAACAATTTGTCAAGCACCATAACATTTTAAAAGTGTATACCACACATGAAAAGTTATAAAACCTATATACACTTTTTATACACGTTTTTTACTGCTGCATAGCAGCAGGTTTCTTTACCTTAACCCCATAATTAAAATGAAGAAAATAGGCCCCTACAACAATATAATTATTAAAAGTTATTAAAAGGACACTACCTTAAATAACCTTTATATTTTAATACAGCCAAAATGTTGCACGCATCATTCAACCCGGGGAAAGAAAAAGCATCCAACAGAAGTTGCCATTCAAACTCTCTAATTTCGAGTAAAAGTGATTGCGGCCCACCCCTGATGCCCACATTTACACAATCTATCCCCATAAATTGAAAACTATGCCCAATATGGTTTAAGATGTGTTTAGAAAGGGCATTATCGCCCTTTTTGTTTTTGATGGCATAATTATGTTGGTAAATACGGTCCCGTAATCTACGGTCCGTCTTACCAACATAAAATGCAGGACAGCAGTTACAAAGAGCTAGGTAAACCACTGATTTAGTATTACAAGTAATCTTGTGTTTAATGGTATATTTATCACCATTAACAATGAAAGAACTCCCAACTTTTAAAAGTTTACACCAATTACAGGTGCCACAAATAAAGGTGCCACTTTGTCTAGATGGAAAAGGGGGAGGTGATGATTCTCTTGATTGTAAGAGTTCCTTTAAATTGTTACCCCTCTTAAACACAAAGGAAGGTTGAAGTCCCAAAATCTCAATTAACTGAGTATTATTTAAAATAAAATACCAGTTTTTCTTAATAATCGAACAAATGGCATTAACATGTTTGTTATATGTGATGACAAGACTGGACTTAAAATCGCAGCAAGCTACCTTTTGTGTGGAAGTTGGTTCATCTAAGTCAAGTTGGTCATTCAAGGGGTTCGAAGATGGTGTACAACTCCTCAATTCAGAACTACTTGTAATAATAATATCTACATTTCTTTGGAGGAGAAGGGGTTTATAAAAAACATTTTCTCTCTTAAGGGAAACCTCATCGATTATACCATCAATAAACTCCATAGGATACCCCCTATTCAAAAACATGGCCTTGAGAGTTGAACATTCAAGCTCAAAGGCTTCTAGGGTATTACACATACGGACAGCTCGAACAAGCTGGCCTTTAACAATTGACTTCCTCTGTTTCCAAGGGTGGTTACTATCAAAGTGGAGGAAGGCATTACAATAGGTAGGTTTCCTGAAAATGCTTGATAAGTACTGATGGTTATCAACATCTTTAACCAATTTAACATCAAGGTAATCTATTTCACTGGTTGAAAATTGGTGTGTAAATTTTAGGAAAGTAGATGATTCATTCATATACTCAATTAAGTTAGTAGCAGTTTCTTCACCTCCATGAAAAAGGATAAACACATCATCCAAGAACCGAGTATAGAATCTTATTGACTCTTTGTATGTGGTGTTATTCAAGAGGCAAGTGTTCTCCCAGTATGCAACTACTAAATTTGCCACGCTCCCTCCACAGGGGGAGCCCATGGCAATACCTCTTTTCTGTAAATAGTGGCAGTTATTGAAGATGAAAAAATTCGAGGACAAAATAATGTCCAAAAGTAGTGTGACCACTACGATCTCATCCTTGGGGGCCTTTAAATTTGACAACATTAACTCAACCCATTCGATAGCCTCTTGATGTGGGATAGATGTATATAAATCCACTACATCAATTGTTAAAAAATTAAGGGACAAATCGAAGGGGATGTTGTCGATAGATTGAAGGAAGGACCAAGAGTCTCTACAAATTTGAGGTATAAACCTGAGGTACTTTGAAATAATGTGGTCCACTACTCTAGCACAAGGGTGGGTGATTGAGCATCTTCCGTCAATCAAAGCCCGCATTGGTGGATCTATCAAATTTTTATGAATTTTAGGGATCCCAAACATAACTGGGATCCTACGAAAAGAGATGTTTATAAAATTAAAGGTATCAATGTCGATCCAACCATCAATAAATAGGTCTCTAAAATACCCTTTAATTTTATTGTATTGCCCAGACATCTCATTTAACGATGAGGTGTCATATGCGGGAGAATTTAATACTGTTAACATTCTAGAGTTGTAATCTTCTTTATCGAAGATGACCAACCCTCCACCCTTGTCAGGTTTAATAACCCTAATCGGCGTATTACGTAAATTTCTCAAGGCAATTCTTTGATCACGCGAAATATTACACTTGTTGTCAAACCATTTCACATTTTCAAAAAGCTGCCTTAAATCTAGTTCACAAGCACATTCGAACATGTGAAGAGTAGGATGCAAGGGAGGATTGAAAACACTCCGCAACTTAAAGTCAGGTCTATCATTAGATAAATCCCCTTGAAATAACACTTTGAAATTCAGACTACGTACAAAGCATTTCAAGTCTGTAAGAACCTTAGGAAGGTGGATCCTCTGATCAGGGACAAAGGACAAACCAAATGCTAACAGTTCTATCAAGTCACTTTCAATGTGAACATTAGAAAAGTTATAGACTTTAAAATCCCCTTTGATATTAGTCAGGATAGTTGGTACAGACGGAGGCAACTCTGTACTTCCGTCATTAAAGTCTATTTGGATTTGTTCTTGTTGTTCTGCTTTTGATAATACTTCCGTCCTAAAAAAGGCTTCTGTTGGCCTCTATAATTAGGACGGTTCCCATGATTGTTATAATTGTCACGGATCCTACTACTCCTTCTTGGTTCCTGGGGCGTAAAGATATCATCCATGATGTCAAAGTCATAGTTACCCCCTTCGGGTAACTCATCACAGTCAGGAGGTACAGTCACTCTATCATTAGCATTAGCATTGTTGGTACGCTCCACAGATCTAAGATTATTTCTGTTGATAGATTTTTGTAAGTTAGGATAGGCAAGATGGCTGGAATACGCTTGCCTATCTCTACTCAATTTTTTATTTTTATTGGATTTAAATTTCCCCAACAACGCATCAATTACCTATTGTAATGCCTTCCTCCACTTTGATAGTAACCACCCTTGGAAACAGAGGAAGTCAATTGTTAAAGGCCAGCTTGTTCGAGCTGTCCGTATGTGTAATACCCTAGAAGCCTTTGAGCTTGAATGTTCAACTCTCAAGGCCATGTTTTTGAATAGGGGGTATCCTATGGAGTTTATTGATGGTATAATCGATGAGGTTTCCCTTAAGAGAGAAAATGGTTTTTATAAACCCCTTCTCCTCCAAAGAAATGTAGATATTATTATTACAAGTAGTTCTGAATTGAGGAGTTGTACACCATCTTCGAACCCCTTGAATGACCAACTTGACTTAGATGAACCAACTTCCACACAAAAGGTAGCTTGCTGCGATTTTAAGTCCAGTCTTGTCATCACATATAACAGACATGTTAATGCCATTTGTTCGATTATTAAGAAAAACTGGTATTTTATTTTAAATAATACTCAGTTAATTGAGATTTTGGGACTTCAACCTTCCTTTGTGTTTAAGAGGGGTAACAATTTGAAGGAACTCTTACAATCAAGAGAATCATCACCTCCCCCTTTTCCATCTAGACAAAGTGGCACCTTTATTTGTGGCACCTGTAATTGGTGTAAACTTTTAAAAGTTGGGAGTTCTTTCGTTGTTAATGGTGATAAATATACCATTAAACACAAGATTACTTGTAATACTAAATCAGTGGTTTACCTAGCTCTTTGTAACTGCTGTCCTGCATTTTATGTTGGTAAGACGGACCGTAGATTACGGGACCGTATTTACCAACATAATTATGCCATCAAAACAAAAAGGGCGATAATGCCCTTTCTAAACACATCTTAAACCATATTGGGCATAGTTTTCAATTTATGGGGATAGATTGTGTAAATGCGGGCATCAGGGGTGGGCCGCAATCACTTTTACTCGAAATTAGAGAGTTTGAATGGCAACTTCTGTTGGATGCTTTTTCTTTCCCCGGGTTGAATGATGCGTGCAACATTTTGGCTGTATTAAAATATAAAAGTTATTTAAGGTAGTGTCCTTTTAATAACTTTTAATAATTATATTGTTGTAGGGGCCTATTTTCTTCATTTTAATTATGGGGTTAAGGTAAAGAAACCTGCTGCTATGCAGCAGTAAAAAACGTGTATAAAAAGTGTATATAGGTTTTATAACTTTTCATGTGTGGTATACACTTTTAAAATGTTATGGTGCTTGACAAATTGTTTTTTAATTGTTATCCTATATTTGTATTTTAGAGAGTGCTGGTTAGTTCTCATGTATTTATATGTAATTTACATTCTGATATGGTGACTGTTTGGCATATTATACGATTATACATAGTTGTTTATGTGAAGTATAAGAATGTGTATTTTATTTTTAAATTGAAAAGGTGTGTCTAAGGAAATGACATCATTTCCTTAACATAGGTTTTAAATTGATTGTAACTGGCGTTTCTTCTTGTCCGATGAAGCTTCTGTTGTTACGGAGGCGAAAACGTTGCATAATAAAGTTCGTTTACATAGATACAACGTGGAAATACTTTTTGCAATAGACTCTTTGCATTATATTGTGGATATATTTCCTAGACAAATGGAAGCTGAGAGAATCAAACCTTTACTACAACAAGCATCTTGTTAACAGCTCATAGCCTTAATAAACTGCACTATCTGCCATCTCTTAAGTAGGCAGTGCACTGTGTGAGTCCTTTAAGTAGTACAGGTTTACCATCGTTTAATCGAATACACTGCAGTCGAACTCACCAATGCCCGCATCGAATTCATGAAGTTTTGCATGTCGAACGGCTGAAATGTCGCAAAGAACACCAAATACGACATTTTTGACTGCTCTACATCCAAAACGAGTGCTAACATGGGTCCAATAGGGGGAGCAGGATTGACGTTTGATGCATTTGCATTTGTTATTTACCAGATTTGCTGCACTGCATTCGATACACTAATGGCTGACATTCTGTCTGTCAGCTAAACAGTGGTAAGCCAGTAGTACGTTTGTCCTTTAGGGAGCAGAGGAACATACCCCTCAATTGTCCTGATGTTCACAAAATGTCCAGATTTTTACTTTATATTTTCGTTGTGTTCCCCATAAATTTTGTAACTTTCTGGGAAATCATTGATGATTGAAGTCACTAAATAATAACATACATATCTGTTTCAGACTTCATATCCTTCAGAAAATGCATGCTAACGCAAATGTTGTTATTCTAGCAACTTTCTAAGTTTATAAGGCCACTAATGGAAATCTGTACCTGATTTTGAGGCCTTTAACCCACCATTATTTTTGGTTTGGCCAGATTTCTTGTGCTAAGAGGTGGAAAGACATGCAGATCAATATTACTTTTAAGTTTGTCTCTGGGAGGAGACTGTTGGGTTGGAGGGTTGCTTACCTGTACATTCATGAGGTGTGCATGCAGTGGACCCTGTACTCCTCATCCCTCCATGGCATGACTGTGTGACTCCTCTCTACAAGTATCATTTACAGTCACTTTCTATTATGGGAAATATATCTTTCTTGTTCGATTCTCAGCTAGAGCATCTTCTGCGTGGAGACATGCGTGAATGAGCGTACCTTCGTTGAAGGTTGTGCGTCAGGTCTGGTAACTCGGCACATAAAAATCAACTACCAATCACTAGCGGACCGGAGTTCCACTGTGGCGACCGCTAAGTGGGAAAAGCCGAAAGACACACCAACTGTATATTTAAGAAATTGCCTTTATAGCAGTAGTCAGAGGTGGGGGTGGGGGCTAAATTACAACTGAGTAAGGCTGCTGGGCCACTCTTTCTTCACTGGGATTTGTAGCAAATCCACCTGTCTTGTCTGTTACAGATATCACTTTATGGGAGGCTTTTCATAAGACATCTATAGCATTTGTGTCCATTTGCTTCCTGTAGCTACAGCAGGTGGCTGTAAGTCTGGATTGTGATAGTTTGGGGTGGGGTGATTCCAAACGTGCATGTAGGTGACCTTTTGTGTATGATAATTGGAGACTGCGTGCACATCCTATGGGATGTCCTGGCATAGGCCTCAGCCTACCTTTGGGCTATACACTAACACTTACCCCCCCCCCCACCCATACACACACAAACACACAATTCTCATTGGCCTTATACCCGATTAGTGTTCTGTGGGGGGGGGGGCAGACATACCATACTTGTCATGCATGATGTATACCACTGTAATGGAGATAGTCAAACAATGACAGATATATCCTCTTCTGGGCCTGTAACACTTCCAGTGTTTTGGGTAGCAACATGATCCATTTTTTTTACATTTGTTGCAATCCACAGTTTACACAGAGTATGTTTACCTCTACGACCCATAGATATATGTAACACATGAGTTGTCTCAGATATGTTTATGTTTCTGCAAGATTTCCTGTTCAGAATAATATGACCCCTACTCCTTGTTAAAGTAACACACAGAAGCCCAACATACCTGCCATCATCACATGGATAGCAGCAGTAGATATAGTTAGCTAACCATCATGGATATTGTGTTAACAGTGGTCTTTTCAATGCTGGCACTTTCATGTATTATTGAGTAGGGGTATAACGTGTGACATATCACCAGTTTAAATATGTGTGTGTATACACACACACACACACACACACATATATATATATATATATATATATATATATATATATATATATATATATAGATTATATATATATATATATATATATATATATATATATATATATATAAAAATATCTGTGTGTTCGCCATCACTACAAAGTGAATTTCTTATGTACTGCTGCAGAACATCATTGAGCCTGGTTAGTAGAGGCTTCTGAATGACAGATCTGACTGCACCTTCTGTGAGCATGCTTGGCCATACCTTCCACATAAAATCAGTGCTATCAATTGCTAAATTACTGATAGGAACAGGTCCATAGAAGGGACACTGACATGACTGTGAATGCATGTTAGGTAACCTACCTGGTACAGGACCATAAGGTCACTGGTGGGGTACAACAATAACGTCTTCACTAGCAAGAGGTTCCTTGCATCTCTGTCTAGGATTCCAGCAGTTCAGGTATCTATGATGGTGTGCTGAACTTATGTGTTGAATTGCATAGGGTGTCTCTATTACCTATTGGTGAGGTGCCAGGTGGATACATTTTAATATATAGTGCTATTAGCATCACCTGACCAACTCAGAGCCATGTGTCTATCAAGTATTGCTTCTTTGTTGCTACAGACAGAATCATCAGCTATACAGGTACAATTGCAGTCTGCTCAAGTTATGTCAACCATAGTTTTTCCATAGCACACTGTCATATAGGAGTTTGTTTACCGGGCTGTGAACTATGGTGCAAGTTTTATTCATAGACTAGATAGTACTTTTTTCCCCACAGGTGTTGGGTGAAGGTCTGCTGGATGTTGGGTAATTACTTTGTCCTGCTGATGATGACAGCCAAATCATGGCACAATCTGGGGTCATAGTGTCATTGGGAGACTCATGTAATATTATGTCCATATTTTAACCCCCTTCCACATAGACAGCTGCTGTGTCTGTACAACCAATCCCCCAGTTCCAGGATGCCACCTTAGAACATGATGAGGTGAACACATAAGCCCAGGGAGCATCTTCTTTTCCCGGAGCAGAGTCAACCTTGGTTACTGCTAGCGCCATCAAGCATGAGAGAGACTTCAGGTATTGGTGCACTGGGGGTGGATCATGACATAGATACTGTCTAATCTAATTTTTGTGTTTATGGGAACTACACAAAAATTGTGCAGGGCTATTTTACAGGGACAGGCAGAGACAAATGCGACCATAGCTGATTAGGTCAGGGTAGTACATCATCTGGGTGAGGATCGTCCAGAGTGTTTTAGTCAGATGTGCATCATTTCAGAGAGGTGGTGTACAGAGTCGGTATGCTTCTTTGCAGCCTCCATCATGGCAACAACTCTTCCATTGGCCAGTCCATCTCTGCCTCTGGTGGGGAAGCTGACAACAAGAAGGAAAGACCATAGTCTAGGACCATATCACCACCACCTCCACACCACCATCCAATATTGAAGGCACTGTAGGGTATTGTAAATGCAAATGCAGACAGGGTGTCTGTGTTGAGACCACCTGTAGCACAACTAACAACTCTTGATCATGAAGTGCTCCTTCATCTGTGACCTTCCCAGAAGAAGGCACTCATATTGAGAGGGACATAAGAAATTGGTGCATAGATCTCATATGTGTGCCCTAGACCTGTCGATTGGAATCCAGTGCTATGCTGCATCATACACAGGACTTGTGTCCACTTATCAGCACTGCCTAACACCATCAAGTCACTCCACAATGGAAACAGCACCATCTCTCTACCCATTCTAACTAGCACACTACTCTTGTCCTTTTAAGACTCACACATTTACACATAGCAGTAAGCCATCATCCCTTACACACACACACACACACACACACACACACACACACGCACACACGCAGACACACACACACACACACACACACACACACACACACACACACACACACACACACACACACACACACACACACACACACACTCAAACTCACACACATACATACACACACACACACACACACACACACACACACACACACAAACACTGCTTTTGTTCACAATTGTCACTGTAGCCTTCTCCTTCTGTGCATATGATGACATCCACACCATGCCCCCAGTCATTTCTAGCTTGGGTAGCCTGTGACTGATACACAGCGTGGCCAGACCATGCATGGTATAGCACAGTCTGGGAGTAGTAATGCATATATCACTTATATTTAATCTGGTCCATAGTTATGAACCAGACATTGCTCCTTAGCTAGTGTCATATTGTACTGCACCCACATCTGGCTTGCACAGTCATCTTCTGCAGTCCTGCAGCCAGCTCTTCCATAGGGTTCTTATCAGGAACCTCCACTGCTGACTCTGGAAATTCCTCATCCTGAATGTCCACTGGTATAGTTTGTTTATGCATAGCAATATATAATGTAATACTGCACAAACAACAATAATTGTATTTCATGTTCCAGGATCATAGTGAAGATCACCAATAGTAGCATCTAGACAACAATCACAAGTTCAACAATATTGGTGACTGTGACAGGGCAGTGTTTTATACATTGTCTTCCATGGCCTGTAGATCTGTAATTAATGTAATTAGGCACAGCTACAAGGAATTGTTGACATCACCAATGAAATGGCCATGTGAATAATCATTCTGTACAAGTCATTAATATAAGTTGCATGTTTGTCAGGTGTGGGAATTGTGGATATTGTCTGGGTGGCCTGCTGACATATTTTATATTATATCATTTGCATTATAGATTTTCTGGTATTTGATGGAGTAAATCCCCTCATGGTTGATATACCTTTGTCCCTGCTTCTCTGGTGAGGTCTTTATTGCCACATGGGTAAAGGCAGTGAATTCAAGTACCACAGGGAATGGGGAAATATCATTACATGCCCATATGGTACTGCTTTTCTCCTCTTTGATATGGGGGGAACCACTTATATTTTTCCACATGTTGTAGTGTAGCATTGATAAAATGTTAGCATATGCTTAAGGTAATGTCTGAGATGCACCCATTCTGTCTACAGCTGGTCACTAAAAGGCCTCTGAATCTAATATTCGCAAAGCCATACAGAGCTTGGTGTCCACAGGAATAAGTAGTCTATGTATCCCATAAGTCTGCATATGAGGGTGACACATATCAGTCAGTTAATGCATGATGCCTCTATCCACATAGTAGTTGTCCACCATATAGTAGTTGTCCACCGGGGTTGGGAGGGTGGCCTAATGGGGTTGGGAGGGTGGCCTAATGGTTAAGGTGTTTGACTTGCAAACACAAGGTACAGGGTTTGAATCTCACAGGGGATAATTGGCTAGGCTTAAAATGGCTCCCCAGGGCAGTTAGCCTAGTACTAACCTATGAACCTATACTAACCTATGAACCTATTTCTGTGTCATGGAGTACATGTTATGTTAGGCACAGAAGGATGACTCAGTGATGCTAAGTGTGACAATGTGTGCTTCTTTTATTACGTGCAGTGAGAACAGCTTCTTGTATAAATGTATTACCAAATGTACCAGTTAACTCATGCATGGCTTTTACTGCAGTCAGTAGTTCTGGCAGGAGCACCTTATATATATATATATATATATATATATATATATATATATATATATATATATATATATATATATATACATATGCATATACATTTACGAGTGTGTGTGCATGTGTATTCTTGCTGCCATATTGTTTGCCTTCATTTGCATCTGCCATTACTCTCTTAATACTGTTGCTCAGTTCCATGTCATTATACTATGCTTTGCATATTATGCAGGCCAAGCTATTTCACGGCCTGTAGTTATCACCCTTACTGTGTCCCTGAATTACCACCACCTGTTTCATGATCCATCTTCACACAAATTCAGCTGCAGCAACATGTGACATGTTTTTGAAATCCAGGGACTATGATTTAAGTACACACTTGTAGCTATGAAAACAGAGCAAAATATATTATTTTCCATAAGTTAAAAGTGACTGTTAAAAAAAATCAGAAAGTAAAAAAAGGATGAGAAAAAATCCTACTGCAGAGTTCAAATTCTTTGACATATGGTACAGATCTCAAAGTGAAAGTAAGTGTGTGTGTGTGTGTGTGTGTGTGTGTGTGTGTGTGTGTGTGTGTGTGTGTGTGTGTGTTCATGCATGTCTGAAACCTTACATAAAAAGTACCATTAAAAGGCAAGGTTCTATACATATGATACAGGAGAACCAGTTTTCACTAAGAATGAAAAATAGCTGACATTGGTTCAACTAATCTAGCCTGACACTTAATAAGTAATCACAATAAATAGACATGTCCTGGAAGATAAAAATTACAGCCAGAAGAAAAAACAAAAACAAAACATTCTACTGTATTAGATGGTCTTGGCTTGAAGTACATGTCAGACAGCTGTTTTCCTTAAAAATAAGTATAAAAAATAAATGAATGGGCACCATAGCTCTCAACTGTCCAGATTTTTGCAGAATGCCCACATTTTTTACTCATATTTTTGGTCCGTTTCTCATAAATTTGTAGTTTTCTGGCAAATCACTGAGGACTGAAGTCAGAAAATAATGGCAGTCATTTGATTTTCAGACTTCATATCTTTCAGAAAATTCATACTAATGCAAAACCTATTATTCTATCAGATTTCTAAGTTTGTCAGAGCAATATTTAAAAAGTGTCCCTATTTTTGGGCCTTTTTCCCCCCATTATGTGTGGTTTTGTCCAGATTTCTTACTCTAAGAGGTTGAGCAGTATGACAGGCACTCTTGCTGTGCTATAGAAATAGCAGAGATTGCTAAGAAACTATGATGCTAGCTTAAGAAGCATGAATACATCTAAGTGTTAAATATGGATGTTTATGAATAGGATTGCCTGACCATCTCGACATTCACCACTAAAAAAAATGTAGTATAAGCAAAGTGTATAGTATAGTGTGTTCTGATTAAGAAAAAATAAGTAAGGAATAATTAAATTGTGCTGATTTGGTGCCCCCTTAAACTTAAGTAGAGACGCAAAAAAAATTGTAATAAAGTGACCATGAGTAATGTCTAGAAATTAATACTTGGAGAGGTAGAAAATGATAAACAAAACAGAAAGAGTAAGAGAAGTCCGGGACATTGAAGGGGCTGGAGGTAAAGGGAGTATTAAAAAGTGCAAGTGAGAATAGAAATAAGTATGAGTTACAGGAGATCCTCAAAATGAATACAGACCTAGATGAAGACTATGTAAATACTAGTGATAGGGTACTGTTGTGTAGTGCTGTAGATGGTTACCCATGACTGTCAAAGCAATGAGACTGTTGTAATTTTTTTTTATTGTGCTTCTTTAAGGTATTTGCAAAATCTTGCAAGAAGTGTGAGATTATTTTTAATTTTCCATTCTGGTTAGTTTTGTTTTGGTGTGCCAGATTTGCTATGGACACACACAAAGGAACATCCAACCATCATTCATGTTTTTAAATACAGATGAGGTTTCTTTATATAGCATTTCTTAAAACTCATGTCGACATTCATTCCAAAAACAACCTTGCCAAACGATTTGCTTACTGGAGTAGAGAACTAATTCACAGGGTCCTTTTTTAGGTTTAGCCCAGGAGTACTGGTAGGCTCAGTGACTCATGTCAGAGTCACATGGTAGGCATACATGGGTTGTGGATTTCAAACCCTACACTATAGGAAACACCTTATTAATAGCTCATAGTGTTATTCGCCAGTGCTAACTAACTTCCTGGTAAGAAACAGCTCCAATTCTAGTTTGAAATGTATATTCAGGGGACCATAGAAACAAGAAATACAGCAACACAGATTGAAAATCTAATATTTACAATGGGCTTCGTGAAGAAATTGCAGAGCTTTTATTTGGGTTCAGCTTCCAGGCTGAAATAAGTTTCTACTAATTCTCATTTCTGAATAGCAGATAGTAATGTGGCATGTCTAACAGGCTTTTCTGGCTCCTTCTCAAGGTGCAAAGATATTCAGAGCACTTAGTTTTGTAAATGGAGACAAAGATAAACAAAGCATAAGCCATAAGCAATCCAAATAACTGGCTGGGTTCCCTGAATATGAGATACAAATGAAATATAATAGAAATAGATGCATTTTAGATCACATGCAATGGAAAGTCTTCATGTATATGTTTTAATAAAGCAGAAGTGAGACAAAGGTTCAGCAGTGATAAGCTGAGGAATGGTTTAATCACAAAGAGCAGTCCACTTATTAAGAATATGACTCTCACAAATGTAAAACTAAACAAATTGGTTTTATGCAGTCAGTTGGCAATAGGTTACCATTATTACTACTTTTAGTATTTATTGTTATTACTAGTTTTAGTGTTAGGATCTGAAATGCATGTTTACGCAATTCAAACTGAGGAACTGCAGCTTGAGAAATATAATTACCGTGAATTTATGCAACTATGCCACAAAAGGATTACAGAGAAGTTAACATAGTCACGCTAGAACAAGTTGTGCTGTGTAGAGTAGGGACATTGCCATCTTCTGTTTTCTGAACATTAAATTAAATGTTTTTGTAATGGTTTCCTTATTTTCTATAATAGACTTGATATTTAGAAAACCTATAAGCAATGGAGTCACTAAGTTTAAATCCCTATATACAAACAAAACTGCATTTCTGCCAGTAGCATGAGGATGATCTTTATGGTTCAGGAATGATGAAGACTTGATGAAAACAGTCTTGCCATAAACCCAATTTCTTTTTCTTTGTAACAACATAATATGATACGTACACTCATCTAGAAATGAAAGGACCAGACTAGAAAATGTCTTGAATAATAAATTTACATAGATACTAAAATGCTCTTTATTTAGTAATTCAGCCACAGCTAGTGCACACGGGCAAAGACATACACTGTACTAGCATGTAAGGTAATTTATTTATTTCTTTAGAAATTGACATTCAATTACTGGGAAATTTGAACTGGGTAGGAGCCCATTCTCAGTGGAAGTCCAGGGAAAAAAATCTCAAAACTATTGCAGAAACATTTTAAGAGCAATACATTTTACAAGCTTCAGAAATAATACAAAATCTTCTACAGTTTAAATAATTATACCAAATTAGACATAATGTGAAAAACATTTTCATGGGAATTTGCAATCTTACATATCACATTTCAGAAACTGCCTAAGCAAAAACTGCGTGTACTGATTACCTTTTTCTCATTGATAAAACTGGATATTACCAAGAACTGGTTAAATAGGTCTCAGATGACATGGGGGGCTTTAGACAAATGGCATCCAAACATATATTAGCACATAAGCTAATAACAAATAAATCCAATAATCATTCATATTTTCTTCAATATTGGAATGTTCTCCTTGACAGCATATTAAAATAAGAAAAAGCAGGGAAAGCCCTCGGATTCTCAAAAGCTTGCATGGAGTGCAAGATGAGTCAGGAGCTCACGCATGCAATATGCCTGCCGGCAGGGGCGTGCACGAGAGCTTCAGCACTAATCTTGCACAGACTAAGCCTGGTATGCAAATCACCTCATTTGCAGGAGAAATACATGCAAATGAGGTGATTTTGCAATCCAGGAAGCTTGCAATAGTCCGTGCAAGACTAGCGTAATCTGCAGAAATGTTCTCGGTTAGTAACCGAGTACATTTCTACAAATTCTAAAATGGAGTTATGACAGCTCCAAATAAAGGCTGCATATCATTGAGAAAGCATGCCAATGGCCAAGTATAAGGCCATTGGCATTGCAAAATGTGTAAAAAATAAAAAAAATCAACTTTTAATTTTTTTTTTGCCGATCTCGGCTGTTTAAGCATAGGGCAACGGCACGCAAACGGGATTGTGGGGAAAATAAGAAAATAAACTTAAAATGAGCATTCTAACTAAAATCAGTATTCTGCCATGCAAATTAATGGCAGGCAGAAGACAACCTGGCCAGTGAGTAGTGGTTGCTAAGGGGGGAGGCTCAGAGTGAGACATGTAACTATGCATTAGCAGGCAATCCTATGCAAATGAGGGGAAGGATAGTGAATCCCAGATATCCCCAGGGTGTGAGGCAGGTCCCAAGAGTGTAAGAGCATAAATAGCTAGGTGCAAGACTAGGATATAGGTGACATCATGGGGGTGTGTGTCAGGCATACTGTAAGTGGATTGGAGCCCTGTGGCTCGGGATTGCACCTAGCTTAGCACAGCTAATCTAGGGGTGTGTCTAAACTTGCCTAGCACTCTTTACAAAGTGTAAGCGGGTGTGCGTGCCACACACTGGGTTTTACAGGAAGAAAAAGGAAGTTAAACCAGGAAATAGCAGCTGTGTGCTCATTTGAGCACTCTGTGTGTACAGCATGCATGCAGGCTTAAACAGGGAGGCAATGGGAAGGGAAAACAGCAACTGCTTTCTATCTTACCAAATTCCCTAAGCCAATGATCCAGTAATTGTTTCCTACCTTACCAGATGCCCCAAGGCAATGATCCAGCAACTGCTTATTACCTTACCAGATGCCCCAAGCCAATGATCCCATAATTGTTTACTGCCTTAGCAGATGCCCCAAGCCAATTATCCAGCAACTGCTTATTACCTTACAAGATGCCACAAAGCCAATGATCCAGCAACTACTTAGTACCTTACCAAATTCCCTAAGCCAAGGATGCGGTAATTGCTTATTATCTTACCAAATGCCCCAAGGCAGTGATCCAGCAACTGCTTACTACCTTACCAGATGCCCCAAGCAAATGACCCAGCTACTTATTACCTTACCAGATGCCCCAAGCAAATGATCCAACAGCTTACTACCTTTCCCAATGCCCCAAAGCCAATGATCCAACAGTGCTTACTACCTTCCAAATTCCCTAAGCCAGTGATCCAGCAACCTCATATTACATTACCAGATTCCACAAACCAATGATCCAGTAATTGTTTGCTATCTTACCAGATACCCCAAGTCTGTCTTAGTACCTTAGCAGATGCTGCAAGCAAATGACCCAGCTGCTTGCTACCTTACCATATGTCCCAAGCCAATGATCAAGCAACTGCTTATTACCTTACCAGATGCCCCAGTCAATAATCCAGCAACTGCTTACTACCATACCAGATGCCCCTAAGCCAATGATCCAGCATCTGCTTGCTACCTTAGCAGTTGCCCCAAAGCCAACGATCCAGCAATTGCTTACTACCTTACTAGATGGCCAAGTCGATGATCCTGCAACTCTTTACTACTTTACCAGATGTACCCAACTCCAATGATCCAGCAACTGCTTACTACCTTACCAGATACCCCAAAGCCAATGATCCAGCAACTGCTAACAACCTTAACAGATGTCCCAAAGCCAATGAACCTGCAGCTGCTTATTATTGTTAGATGCCTCCAAACTAAAGATACAGCAGCTGCTTATTATGTTATCATCACTATAGGGAGAGACACCGCCTCTTTTCCCACATACCTTTAGTGAAGGGGAATGGGTAAAGATGAAATAATAATATAGCCCAGGATACAATGCAAAACAGTGACAGGATTGTGTGGAAGTACAACATAGAAAAGACAAAGCAAAATGACTGGGAAAGGAAATGTTAGGATAGAAATACGTATATTGGGGTATGGCAACATAAAATAATGCAGGCGATAAAAATGAACTAATACTTGTTTAAAGGAGATCAGAATGTGCTGGGATTTTGTAATGTCCTTCTTGAACATCCAAAATACCATGCATATCTGAATAAATAATGTAACTTGTATTTCACTCCATATGCAAACGAACTACCATCTGTTTATTCAGATGAAACCCTGAAATGCAACACTCATCTTGTATAATATAAGTAATCTGTATTTCTTGCCATTCTCAGGGCTTCATTAACCAATTACAAAGTAAGTAAGACAAAAATTTGTTAAGCAGGTAAATTGATGAGGCACTAATGTTAAACAGATTAGCTTACAGGACACAAGTGTCTATTTTCTAAAGGGACCTGTAAGCACTGTCTGGTCAAGTGACTTACCTAGACTCAACCAGTAAGTAAACAGAGGCAAAACATGAACACTTGACTACAGGAAGCAGATGGTTAACATCTCAGCATCTTAATACTTTGTGATAACTAACAGTTAAATATATAACCCTAACGGGGCTTTGTGAGAGTGGTGGGTGGAGGTCTGGCATATTCTTTCGCTATGGAAGTGTCTTTCACAGTCAACAATATAGAGTAATACTTCTGGGTATATCAGATAAATTACATGAGTAGGATTAATAGTCCAGCGCTTCACATTTTCATAGCGGTGATCCACGAAGAGTGGTGGTATGATGTTATACAAACCTGGACTTTCAGGATGACTACAGTGTGTCTATATTATTTTATCGAAAAGACAGGTCAGTGAATGGCACTTACATCGAAAATGCCATTCAGCTAACTATTTATAGAGAGATTGCAGTACATTGAAGATTGGAAAGTTTGCCCTTTCCTCACTGTAGCGCTGTCTAGGAGTTGGTATAGTGTATATAATTAGCAGGAGGTGGGGGGGGTGCAGCCCCTTACAAGAGCAAATTTGCTGAGTGGAACTTTTGATGTAAGTGCCATTTGCTGACCTGTCTTTTAAATAATAATATAGACCCAACTACGGAGGTGCAGAGGACTTTTTGTGAACACACCCCTGTATCAGAAAATCATAACATGATTAATTCATAAGCAATAGGTGACAGCTACTACGCTGTTAAATGGGTTTACATGTATGTGCATGAGTTCAGTTCATAGATATGAATCTATAATGAACTCATTTGCATACAAAGTGTGTAAATGACCCTGAAGTTGTGACAAAACGCAGGTTTCATTAAGAAGATGGAGATGAGAGAGGAGCTGAGTTTCTGCTTCTGCATACCTGGACATTTTACTGAAGGGGTCCTTTGGGCGAAATGTTTTATTTTAGTACTTGTGCCAATGTGGACATATTACTGAAGAGGTTGCTTGGGTGAAATGTTTTTATTTTAGTGCTTGTGTGTATCTGGGCACATTACTGAAGGGGTTTATTGGGTGAATGCTTCATTTCAGTGCTTGTGTATACTGGTGCATGTTACTGAAGGGGTCACTTGGGTGAATGCTTCATTTTGGTGCTTGTGCATACCTCGATATTTTACTAAAGGGGTAGCTGGGATGAATGCTTTATTTTAGTGCTTGTGCATACTGGGGCATGTTATTGAAGTGGTCGCATGGGTGAATGCTTCATTTGGTGTTTGTCCATAGTGGGGCATGTTACTGAAAGGGTCACTTGACTGAATGCTAAATTTAGGGGCTTGTGCATGCTAAGGAATGTTACTGAAGGGGTAGTTGTGGGAAATAATTAATTTGTGTGTCGTGGAAGTGCTTGTGCATACATGGTCAGACAGCTGAAGTGATCACTAGGCAAAATAATGTATTGTTTCATTTTAATTCTTGTGCATTCTTAAGACAAACTAATGAAGGAGTTGCTGGGGGAAACAAGTCATTTGTGTGTCAGGAAGTGCTTGAGGATGGTTAGGCAAACAAGTTTATGGATTATAACTCATTTGCATCTCATTATTTTTCAGGCCTTGCACATTAGTGCTAATAGCCTCTATGAATCAAGCCTTTGCTATGCTCACTTGTAAGTATCAGGAATATCCCTATTGCATTTGTGCAAATGACTATGGATACTGTCCCATGTGCTGCTAGGTATTGCTCCAGCTTCTTGTGAGGGTTTTTTTGAGACTTCTAGTTGTGTTTAGAAAACTACATTGGAATTTATTGGACTTTAGACTTGTACCACTCTGATCTGAAACACAAGGCCTGCCACTTCATTCTTCACAAATTTCAGGATCTAGTAAAAATATCTGAAGGATATTTATAGCACCCAACTTCTAGATTTAGAAAAAGATGAGATGCCTGTCAAACAAGAGAAAGTGATATTCAAAGCCACTATAAAATGGATTGCCAATTATCCACATAACATAAAGGAATTTATTCCACCACTGTTCCCCAAGATTAATCTTTATAACCAAATATCTGGCTCATCTTCAGTAATATGATTTATCCTGACTCTGCTAACATACAAAAGTCACTGGGTGACATTTTGTTCACTGTTAAACATTTAGCCACAAAAAGTAAAATGTTAACAGTGTATGGAAGTTTATTTTCCTATATCTATCTAAATATATATATATATATATATATATATATATATATATATATATATATATATAAAAAACTGACAAATGATTGGACTGCAGTTTATCTAACCACAGCTGATCCGTAATCAGTAACCATAAACAAACTTTACAACAAAAGGAAGAAACTGTTGCAGAAAAGAGGAAAATCCCAGAATGCAAAAAACTCCCTTACCAGTCTCAGTAAGAAGCTGAGATCCCTCATAAAATCCTCCAAAGCTAGTTACGAAAATAAAATTGCCAAAGATTCCAAAGACAACCACAAGGCATTCTATAACTATGTCAAGAATCTTAAAGGCAATGCTCAGATCTGCTCTGAGCTACAACTTGCTGATCCCAAGTATATTGCCAATATCCTGGCAGATCGATTCAGTGCCAACTTTACCCCCTCTCATCCCCTAAATGGCCCATCTCAATACCGGAAGATTGCCAAATTCCAGTAATAATGGCCACACAGGTAAAAATGCACTCTCCAAAGCTAAGAATACAGCATCCATGGGACCAGATGACATCCCAGGCTGTGTACCACATAAACTACAAAATGAACTGGCACGTCACCTAAGTGTCATGTTTAATCATACCCTCACCTCAGGGTTCATGCACTGAGTGATGCACAGCTACAGTTATTCCACTCCACAAGGGAAGATCCACCTTGGATCCCGGGAACTACCACCCCGTCAGTCTGATGAGTCTGATCTGCAAGGCCATGGAATGTATTATCATGGAACTTATAAACAAAGACATTGGCAACCTTAAAACACTGGACCCCACCCAGTTTGGGTTTGTGAAGGGCCGATCTTGTCTCCTGAACCTGATTGACTTCGCATCAGTCTCCAGAGCCATGGATGAGGGTAAGGCAGTCCACACAGCCTATCTGGACCTCGTCATGGCCGTTGACACCATCCCCCACTCTAGAATCATAGATAAACTTACTCAGATGGGAATTAATCCCTATGTCACTTGATGGGTTGTCAACTGGCTTACTGACAGAACCCACAAAAGTAGCTGACTCCAAATCCAGCTCCAGACAAGTGACAAGTGGAGTACCTCAGGGTTCAGTCCTGGGACCTCTCTTGTTTGGCATCTACTTCTCTAAAGTACTGGCCAACACTAAGGTACTTTGGCTAACAAAGTTCGCAGACGACTGCAAACTGGGATCCATTATTGAATCCCCAAATGATGTGGATACTCTACAAAAGGGCCTTACAGAAACAGATGCTTGGTGCCAGAGCCATGGGCCCAAGCTCAATGCCAAGAAATGTATAGTTATCCCCTTTGGGAAAAAACATGTACCCATGAATTACCACATAGGTGGCAGTACACTAAACACCGAAAGTGTGATAAGAGACTTAGGGACACAGGTGGACAGAGGTCTCACCTTCAATAACCACATCGCCACAACAGTCAGGAAATCCTTCTATGTGGCACACCTCATCACTAAGGGCTTTTCATCCAGAAAAAAGGAGGTCATTGTCCCACTGTACTCATCCCTCATTAGACCCATTATAGAATACAATGCCCCATTTAGTATGTACCTCTCAAGACATCTGCAACAACTGGAATGGCCGAAGAAATACCTCACTAAAAGAATCACAGGCCTAAAGCAGATGCCCAATGCTGACCGTCTTAAAAAAATCCAGCTATATTCTGTCGCATATCATCTACTCCGAGGCGATCTCTGCTTAACCCAGAGCTGTTGGACATGCTACACTTAAAGAAATCCCAATCCCTCAGAGCCACATGCTCCAAGGATGTAAACCTTGTCATCACAATAAACAAAACATGCTGGAGTGATAGGCTCCTGACCCAGAGACTCCCCAGACTCTGGAATAGACTGCCCATACATGGCCCTCTTCAAAGGGAACCTTGATGATTGGATAGGAGAAAGGAAATTCACTCCAGGGATCACGTCAGTTGATCCCAGACAGGGGTCCAGGGAAGTAAATAGTGTTGGGAAGAAATAGCCAGGGAATTGTTATGGCTAGGCTTGTATAGGCCCTAGGGCCGATAGCCTAGTACCAACCTATGAACCTATGAACCTATGAAACTCAATCAGCAGAATCTCTGAGGTGGTCTTTACCATAGTTTCTGGGAGGGGGATGACACGTACCACATATGTACCTCCAGCACTTCTTTTCCTGTCATCAGCTTGTAGAGAATCATGTAGACACAAGCACCCAATGGATAATCATGTGATGTCTATTCAAGATTATATAATTGCAAACTGATCATTTCTACCAGTCCGTTGATCTTTTTTAGAGGGCTAAACCACTCACTGATAGTTATTAAAAATATCAACCTGTCTGTCTATTTCTTTGCTTGACTATTTGTTTATATATTTATAAGCATGGGTCTGCTACTCACCGAATTAGTACTTTGCTTTTTTTCTTTTTTCTTTTTTGCTCCTCTCACTCTCTCTGTCATAGACTACCTTAAGTGCATCCTATGCTTCAGCCAATAATTGACAAAATACCTAATTTGTTAGTAAACATTTAATTACAAATTTCCCCATTTATCTGTTCCTTTCAATGTCTTTTCTCAGAAGATATACAGTGTTATGATATGCTAAACAGACTAAATTATTGCTATCAAATGAAATTCATCTAGCTATGCTAATTAATCAATTATCAGCAACTATGTCTCTTTCCCGTGCTTTTAGAACTATAGATGTGAAAGAAAGCATACACCCCTCTATCTATTCTTAGATTGCTTATATGAATTTATTTTCACAGTTTTCAAAAACTGAGTTAGTTCAGTAGTTTATAATAATATGACCACATGTAAAATAAAATATGTCTTTTAAGAAACTGCATTAATCCCCTATGACTTCACTTACATTATGTGACCCTGCATTTATTCTGTGGTTGGCCATTAATCCTTGTATGATATCTATAATCATCAACCTGCTACACCATCCGAGTATATAATAAAACATACCCCTGTCCTCTCCTTGTAAATATTTAAATGTCTAATCTATCTAAATATTTTGATGGTGTGGATATTATAAAATGGCAAGGATTTGAAGCTAGTGAAGAACAGCAAGCAGTTGGGTAATAAAACCAGTCAAGTTCATAGGCTGAAAATATGGATAATAGCTGTTAAACTAATCAGGTTTTTCATCGAAAAAAAATTCATATATAGTTCCCTGGATTCACTATGTCCTGCACGGCATGCAGGATCAGTGCAGGAGCTCTAGCAGGCAATATGTCTGCCGTGCAATCCAGGAACAGCCTGCAGGAGCGTGCATGAGAGCTCCTGCACTAATCCTGCACAGACTAAGCCCTTGTATGCAAATCACCCCATCTGCATGAGAAATCCATGCAAATTAAGTGATTTTGCGATCCAGGAAGCTTGCAGCCATCCGTGCAGGACTAGTGCAATCTGCAGAAATGTACTCGGTTAGTAACCAAGTACATTTCTGCAAAATCCAAAACGGGGCTGTGACAGCTCCAAATAAAGGCTGCATATCACTGAGGAAGCATGTTGCAAACAAAACAAAAAAATAAAAAAAATCAACTTTTAATTTTTTTTAGCCGATCTCGGCTGTTGAAGCCTAGGGCAGCGGCGCGCAAACAGGATCGGGGGTAAAATAACAAAATAAACCTAAATTAAGCATTCTAACTAAAATCAGTATTCTGCCATGCAAGTCAATGGCAGGCAGAAGACAACGTGGTCAATGAGTAGTGGTTGCTAAGGGGGAGGCTCAGTGTGAGACATGTAACTATGCATCAGCAGGCAGTCCTATGCAAATAAGGGGAATGATAGCAAGTCCCAGTTTTCCCCAGCATGTGAGTCAGGTCCCAACAGTGTAAAAGCAGGAATAGCTTGGTGCAAGCCTAGGAGTTAGGTGACATCATGGGGTCATGTGTCAGGCATACTGTAAGCGTATTGGAGCCCTGTGGCTTGGGTTCTCTCCTAGCATAGCACAGCTAAGCTAGGGGGTGTGTCTAAACCTGCCTAGCACTCTTTACAAAGCATAAGCGGGTGTGGGTGCCACACATTGGGTTTTACAGGAAGAAAAAGGATGTTAAACCAATAAAAAAGCAGCAGTGTGCACATTTGAGCACTGTGTTTGCGTGCCGTGCACATGAGCTTAAACAGGAAGGCAATGGGAAGGGAAAACAGCAGCAGGAATGTAATCAAGGAGAACTAGCTTAGCTGGCAGGTGAAATATATCAGAATCAACCAATTACACAGGCAGTAGACCAGCCCAGCCCAGAACACCACAATAAACTAGGCAAACACCTTCCCCTCTGGTTTTTCCCACACTCCACACCACCGGTATAAACAAGCAGGGAACTTTTAACACTCACAGCAGAAAATGATAGGGGCTGCAATAGCTATCATACAACTTGTGGAAGAGGCTGAGGGTAGTGAGGATGTGAATGCTGTCAACCAACCTACAGTGAGGAGAAGGTGAAGAGTGTACAGACCTAGGATAACCTACCAGGGGTTACATGAGCTGGAGATAGTGGAGTGCTATAGGGTGGACAGGGACCTCCTACAGTAAATTGTTGAGCTGTGCCAGCCACGACTGACACACAAAACTAACAGAGGGGAACCCATCATAGTGGATACCAAGGTATGTGTAGGCCTAAGAATACTAGAGACAGGTACCTTCCAAAGGCTAACTGGGGATATGATGGGTATTTCACAGGCATCAGCATCCAGGGTACTCCATCAGTTCCTGGATGCCATGTCAGCACATGTTGGTGAGCACATATATTTCCCCAACACCCGTGAGGCGTTGGCCAGCAATATGCAACTGTTCCACCAAATAACAGAATATCCTGAGGTAGTGGGTGCTATAGGCTGCATGCACATATGCATCAATACACCACACGATGAGTGGGGTAGGGTCTACATCAACTGCAAGGGCTATTCCTCCATCAACTGCCAGGTCATATGCGATGCCCAGGGCATAATAATGAATGTGTGTGCTGGCTGCCCTGGAAGCTATCACGATTCCCACATCTGATGCAGCTGTACCAGAAATTTGCCAATGGGGACATCCCTCATGGTCACTTAGTGGGGGATGCTGGATATGCACTGGAGCCATGGCTGATGACACCCATCAGAAATGCACACACACCCGAACAAGAACTCCATAATGAGGCACACGCATAGACCAGAATTATAGTAGAGCATGTGTTTGGGATGCTCAAGTCATGGTTCTGGTGCCTGGACACATTCGACGAAGCCTTGCAGAACTCACCAGCTACATATACCCAAATCATCCTTGTATGTGCCATACTACACAATATGATCCTGCGGAAAGAACTGCAGTAGGAACAGCACAAGGCATGGCCACACAGCCCCCCACAATTGCCAAGGCCTGCACAGGCACAGAGTGACTCGGAGGAGGAACAACCTGAGCCTGCCCCAGTAGGCAGAAGGAGGCGTGCCCAGTATGCCCTGGCCTTGGCACAGAGGCAACACATAGCAAATACACTGACACAGGAGTGACCCAGGGAATAACACCTCTCTCTGAATCTCACATACAGTAAAAGGGATGCCAAACATTACACTACCTGTGCCTAACCATGTGAAGGGAGTGTACTATGTGCATCTGACATAGGCAGCCCTGCAGCACCACCCTCAATACTGGGACACCCACAAGGTAAGTGACTCACACATGCCAGCCAAGGGGGGGGGGGGTCACATAACCAACAACAGTCACAGCCAGCAGGACAGGTATAGACAGACACAAACAAAGGCTGTGCTATGGCTTCTGAATGAGGCCTATGGGTAACCTCCCCCCCAGACCTACACAGATAGACTACAGCAGGTAAGGCAGTGGGATGCCAGTTCTGAAGGGTAGGACATCAGAAACTAATATGTAGGTAATTAAAAGCTAAGATCTGTAGAACACTGGTATGCCTCTAGCCAGCATGATAGGTAAGACTACAGATCGAAATGGAGTACCCAACATAACAGTACAGTCCTAGCAAATGTGTACAAGTGTCAGGTGTCCCACCCCCCATCCTATGTTGAAATATAGTAACAGTCAGATGTGCCCTCCCTCCTACGTAGAAATATAGTAACAGTCTGGTGTGCCCCCGCAATCATGTGTAGAAATGTAGAAATATCCATGTGTGCCCCCCCCCCATCCTACGTAGAAATTTAGTAACAGTCAGATGTGCCCCTCTCCAAATCCTATGTAGAAATGTAGAAACAGTCAGGTGTGCCCCCCCCCCCCACTATGCAGAAATGTAGTAACAGTCAATGCGAAATGATCAATGGATACCCTGCAGAGACAGCATGCTACATGTCGGTGTACAACACAAAAGTCAGCACTCCAGTACAAACTACCTGAACTCGATCCGCACATGCAATTCAGACAGCCATACAGGGCATGCTCACACAAATAGAGAAATGAAGGCAATGTCAGTCAACAACATACTGAAAGGTAATACTGGGCATGCTCACACACATAAACACATAAAGGCCATGTCTGCAAACACCAGTAGACCACACATATATGGCAGTCATAGTTGTTAGTGCAGACACTAGTCAGTATGCACCACTCATGCCTTGCACACACACACACACACACACACACACACACACACACACACACACACACACACACACACACACACACACACACACACACACACACAGTAGATAGAAATACAGACATATATGTAAGGACAAAACACTATAATAAGCCAAAGGTAGACGGAAATACAAGTGTGGAAGAGGGTAACTGTGACAAGGAGCCATCTAGGCCTGTCCCACTCAGCACACAGCCAAAGAGCCCCAAACACATGAGGTGCAGATGTCACTCACTGCAGATACTAGCCACCATTATCTGTCAGCATGACAGACTATGTGGTGCATGTGCCAGCTGTGCAACATGACTGTACAAGGAAGTAGTCATCTAGCAGCTGTATACACGTACCTGTGAAATATGACCCTGTGTGTACCTGCATGTGGTGTGTCAACCCCTAGATGAACTGGTCATGGCCCATGCACACACACTGCCCTCCCCATAGCCCTACTATGACAAACATGCTGAGGTCATCCAATGTGAAATACACCTTTCTGAAAAGCTGCTGCCCAGTAATCTGTGTGGTACATCCCATAAATGTGTACTGCTGTAGTGAAATAACCTAGTTTAGTAGAAGTTCTAATCCCCGACTTGGCAACTGTGTGTTTGTGTGTGTGTCTGACTGTGTAGAGAGCAATATTTTTTAGGGTAGTCACACTACCAACAATTCAAATGCTCAACTTTAGCAAGGCTGCTGATGTCATCCATCTATAAATACACCTCTGGGAAGATTGTAGCTCAGTAATCTCCATAGGTGTCCTGTAACTGTGTAGGGTGATAAAGTAGTTAGCACATGGCAAGTGTGTGTGTCTGTCTGTGTGGAGAATAATGCTTTTTATGGTACTCCCACTCTCTACAATTCATATACTCATCTTTGGCAAGGCTGCTGTTGTCATCCACCTAGAAATTCACCTCTGGGAAGAGTGCAGCCCAGTAGTCTCTGTAGTGTGTCATGTAACTGCATATTGCTGTAGTCTGATAAAGTAATTAAGCAGGTGTTCTACTCCCAGACATGGCAAATGTGTGTTTCTGTCTGTGTATAAAGCAATGCTTTTTAGGGTACTCACATGCCCTACAATTCATATGCTCAACTTTGGCAAGGCTGCTGATGTCACCCACCTAGAAATACACCTTTGGGAAGGTTGTAGCCCAGTAACCTCCATAGTGTGTGCCATAACTGCTGTAGTGTGATTTAGAACTGTGGTAGGCTTCCATCCCACCCATGGCAATTCTGCATATTTTGTGTGTGTTTCAATGTCTGTGTATGGAGCAATACATTATATAGGCTAGTCACACTCACTACAATTCAAACGTCCAACTTAGGCAATCCTGCTGATGTCATTCATTGTGAAATACACCTTTGGGGAAGGAATTCTCCAGTAATCCCTGTGGTATGTCCTATAACAGCTCCATGCTATAGTGTGATATAGATCTCTATTAGGGGTTCTATACCCACACATGTTGGTTGTGGATGTTTTGTGTGTGTGTTACTGTCAGTGTAGGGAGCAATGCATTTTAGGCTAGTCACACTCGCTACAATTAGAATGTCCTACTTTGGCAAGCCTGCTGATTTCATCCAATGTGATATACACCTTTGGGGAGTGAGCACTCTAGCAATCTCAGTGGTGCATACTATAACTGCATAGTGCTGTAATGTAATAAACTAATTAAGTAGGGGTCCTACACCCAGATATGACAGGTGTGTGTGTGTTTGTAACTCATGCGAAGGTGGTTGTGAGTGTGTGGCAAATGTGGAGTGGCTTTTGCATAATTCTTATATGGCGGCCCTACTATATATCGCAATGTCCACCATACAGGGATAACAGATGTGAAACAGCTGGGAGGCTGGGGTGCAAAGCCATAACCATACATGTGACATCAAGACCAGGCAATCACAGTTACTGACCCCAGTATTACCCAGAGCACACTCTCAACCCATGTCTCATACACACACGCATGCCTAGGCAACAGCCAATATAGGTAGTACACTGCATATTTGCCACTGATACTAACTATGGAGTGATAACAGTGGGCTACAGAGGGCATGGCACTCTGTCCATCTGTCCAATATGCATGTACATGCAGACAGTGCACCCTCCCCATGTTCCGCAATGGACACCTGCAACACCTGTGGTGCCATCGCATGTGACCCACAAAGGACATACCATGCCTGACAACATGCCCTGTATAGACAGATTCCACTGACACCAGGGAATACCGTTAGCATGCTATCAATGTAGGTGCAGGGTAAACCTGCTGCCCATTACCAGTTCCCGCCACAGGTGGGCAAGACTGGCACATCTGATGATAATCTGTGCTCACAACATGATCCAGACACCCCAGGTACAGTTCCACGTGTCACTGTACAGGCATGTTAGAGGTGTGCACATCCCAGACAACGTCCATGTCATAGACTAAGGAATACATACATAGCAAGCAATGTACAGCATTGGCCACACACAATAGTCAGGTGACTGGATGGGGGATACAATATCCACCTGTGTTGGCTACTGCAGAAACCACAGCCTTGAGATACAATGCAGACCATTGCCATGTAGCCTGATGCCAAGGTATACCCATTGTCTAGCCTTGTATAGCCATCCTTAAAAATATGTTAGGATTGGCCCCTAAAGTGACTTTTTCTAGAAGTGCCAAACTTAAAAATCTATTTGAAAAAACATTTAACAAGAAAAGGATGGTATCTAGGATGTCGAAGTGTAACATGTGTAAGGCATGTAAGTTTATTAACACAGGGCCGTATGTCATGGTAGAGGGGTACCAACGTTCGATACCTAGTCCAAGCAATTGTAATTTTAATACTAGGATGGTGGTCTATATAGCTACATGTTTGACCTGTTCAGCATTCTAGAAAATTAAAAGAAAGAATATTAGAGCATGTAAGGGGCATTAAAAAAAGTAAGAAGGAAGGTGCACTTTATAACCATTCAGTGAAATGTGAGGGTTTCAATAAATTCCTGTTTTTTATTATTGACAGAATTGTTGACCATTTTAGAGAGGGTGATGTTAACCTATACCTAGAGAATTTGGAGTTAAAATGGCAATTGAGGACGCCACTATATCTCCAGGTATTAATGATAATATATCATTAAGTTCTGTATTGAAGTTAAGAGCATTGGAGGTTTAAGGTGACCACTGGAAATAATGTCTCTTTTATAATAACACCCCCCCCCCCTTTTGTAATGTCACATATGCAGGTTTAAAATACATATATGTTTCTTTGGTACACTTCTGTTAGTCAAGTTGTTTAACTTAACTTATTTATTTATAGCAGGAGTTGCACATATTTATGTATATTTATATTAATTTGTGCATGGTTATATATATTTTTAGTCATCCAGTTATTTAATATTATAGTACATTTATTAGTGTGTTCAATTGTTTTTAACTATATTTTTTTAAGAATTAATTGGCACAGCATTTTATAATTAGTAGTGGACATGTTGTATTTTACAGTTGTATAAATGTAGAGTTTTTTGTGTTAATTCACTCTGATGATGCCCTATAGACATAAGGTGAAAGCACTTAGTCTGTGAATAAACAGTTCTTTTGTTCTCCTTCCTACCAGTTTGTGGATTACTCAGCGTTTTGGCACTTTCTTCTTTTTTGTTTTATGTGTACATGCTCCTTTGAGCAAGTTTGTTTTATTTTGTATAAGAACAATACCTGCTGTACATCCATAATTGTGTTTTTATGTTGGGATTGCTTGGTCTATGTGTGTGTATGTGTGTGTGTGTATGTGTGTGTGTGTGTGTGTGTGTGTGTGTGTGTGTGTGTGTGTGTGCGTGTGTGTGCGTGTGTGTGTGTGTGTGTGTGTGTGTGTGTGGTGCGGTAGAGTGGCCATTAATCCTCAAAGGTACAGGGAGCAACTACAGTGGGTTGTAAGAACCACATGCGGCTCCAGAGCCACAGGTTGCAGAACCCCAAGTTAGGATTATTGACGACAGTATGTGTATTGCGCATATGTACCTTGGGCTGTGCACAGACTGTGGTAGATGCCATTGCTAATGGTCCTGTTCTATCTGATGTTACATGCTGCTCCAGTGTATGGTACCCTAATGGCTCACATATCTGTAGGGCCAACTACACATATGTCCCATACCACAGACAGCCATCGGACAACACTTTGCCATGACCAGTGTATGTAGGGTTCCTGTGTGAGTAGCACATATGAGGATGGGGTTTAACAGACAGTCATTATAGTGTCATAATAAGCTTGTGTATCACATGTGTCTGTAGCTGGGTTGACATTGGATGTGGGTATGCACTCACACATGTGTCTGCCACACTGTGCTGTGACCTGTGTGTGGAGACTACTATAATCGCAGGTACATGTGTATTCCCCCATACAAAATATAGTCCAGTGTTGTGGCAGTCTGCCTGTAGTTTGCACAGTGCTTAGTGACATGCCTAGCAGCCTAGTGTAATTATCCAGTGTGCTGTTATGTCTATTTATTTCCAAGACATACTGCTGCCAGGCCACCATAACTGTTGTGTATTTTTGACAAAGCAGTGGTGTGCTGTACAGATATATGTCAGTATCTACTGGGTAGTATGTGGCCATGTGACCTCTGCACCACCAGGTATTATGTGTCTGGATAGACTGGCATGTGTGCATGCATAAACTGTGTGGGCATATCTAGTCCAGTATTGTCGTGATATACCCATGTACATGGCTAGTCACATCCCCATTGTGAGGCATGGTCCATATGTCATGCATGAAGGGGACATGTGTGCACTTCAGGACTGCCCACAGAGTGCCAGACTGTACACATATATTGGTCATATCCCTGATGTAGTCCACAGGATCATTACTGTACTAGCAGTGGTACTGTATTCTGATGTCCTTAGGAGATGTCTGTTCATAGGCAGTGGCGTACATGTCTACAGCAGATGTGACCTCCCACACCTGACATGTCTGTTAAGACACCCCCTATTACAGTAGCAACAGTCTACATATATACCTACAATATATACATGACATCCCCTTGCACTAAGCAGTTGGGACTATTGGTATTGAGGTAGGACTCCAATCCATGTTCTGGACATATGGCAAACATATATGTGTAAATATTTATGCACATATCTATATAAATATATACACATATACATATCCACATACATATATGGACATATAGATATCCACAGACATATATGGAGATATATATATATATATATATATATATATATATATATATATATATATATATATATATATATATATATATATATATATATATATATATATATATATATATGGATCCCTATCACATGGTCGACAAGCCATTTGATCGACTTTCATTTGGTCGACAGTTCATTTGGTCGACAAGCAGTTTTATGTGGGGGGGCTGTGCCCCCCACACCCCCCTAACTATATATATCAACTCCAGGGTTGCACAACATTGGGGAGGGGGGCAAATCTGCCTGTCGACCAAATGAATTGCCGACCAAATGAAAGTCGATCAAATGGTTTGTCGACCATCTCAGGTAGACCCATATATATACATGTAAACACTCACATATATACATATACACAGCAATGACTTCAACAATTGGCTAAGCCTCTGATGTCATTCAAAGGGGATCCAGTATCTGTCTGCCAGGGATGACATGATTGACAAATCACGATGCCTTGCCAGAGATGGTCTGCACCTGTTGCCCCTGGGATTCAGGTTACTGGATAATGCTCTTGCCACCCCCATAGTGCCTTTTCTAGGCAAGGTTCAAAGGACAAAACCACCGATGTAACAGATACAAGCATGCAAAACTGAAGGTAATGCTAGTCAAAGATTGAAGTCTTATCCTAAACATGCACTCTCTCGAGGCACACAAACAAACAAATGGAGAACATCGGTATCTGTCCAGTAACTGAGACTTGGTTCAACACTCCAGAGAGCACCCCTGCAATACCAAGCTACCACTCTTACCACACATTTCAGCCACCAAAACAAGACCACAACACTACAGGAGGAGGAGTGTCCATATTCAACAAGGTTATTCACACATCCAGGCTGGTTACCAACACAATGCATTGGAATATCTCCTGGTGCAACTAACACTAGGTAAGACTGCAATCCAAATTGTAGCTTGTTACAAATCCCCCACCATGACCCAAGATCCTCACTACACCTTACTAAAGATACTGGAATTATTGAGATGCAACCAAAAACCCTCATACTGGGTGATTCAAACTACCCCATCATTAACTGGGAGAACTATTCAGGTAAGAATGCCTTTCCCCAAAGTTCTTGGAGGTCATGGATTCCAGTGCCCTGGATCATGTAATCCATTGTGCAACCAGGGGCTCCAATATCCTAGACCTGATCATTACCAACATGGGAGATAGATGCTCCATACCAGTGGTCACCCCCTCATTGGCCAGGTCTGACCATAAGCTATTCAGCGTCGACATCCACATCCCACCCCCAAACTCCAGCAAGGACACCCCCATAAAAATCCTCTACAAAACCAACTTCATGCTACTCAAGCCAGACATGAGAAACTGTGATATACCCATGGAGATGGGAGATGATAGACCAACTGCTGAATCCTACAATGAGGCACCGTGTGAGCACATCCACTCGTGCATGTGTAGTGCCATCACAAATAGAACCAAGATGCCCCCCTCCAAACAAAGACAGCCAATATGGTGGACCCCTGCCATAAACAAACTGTACAACAGAAGGAAGAGACTGTTGAAGACAGAGGGATAATCCCAGGATGCAAACAACTCCCTTACCAGCCTCAGTAAGAGGCTGAGATCCCTCATAGTATCCACTAAAGCTAGTTACATATATGAAATAGCCACAGATTCCAAAGACAACAACAAGCCATACTATAGTTACATCCAGAATCTAACTGGCACTGCTTAGAACTGATCTGAGCTACAACAGAATAGCATTAAATATACTGATCCCAAGGATTTTGGCAATATCCTGGCAGATCAATGTACTGCCACATTCACCCACTCTCACCCTCTAAAGGGCCCATCTCAATACCAAAGTATTGCAAAATACAAGTAATCATGGCCACACAGGTAGAAAATGCACTCTCCACAGCTAAGAATACAGCATCTATGGGAATTGATGACATTCCAGGCTGTGTACTACAGGCTTCATGCCCACTGAGTGACACACAGCTACAGTTATCCCACTCCACAAGGGGGGATCCATCTGGGATCCCAGGAACTACTATCCCATCAGTCTGTCAAGCCTGATCTGCAAGGGCATGGAATGCATTGTAATGGAACATATAAATGAAGACATTGGCAAGCCTCAAACTCTGGACCCCACCCAGTTTGGCCTTGTGAAGGGCCAATCATGTCTCCTGAACCTGATTGACTTCATTGAATCAGTCTCCAGAGCTGTGGAAGGGGATAAGGTGGTCCACACAGCCTATCTGGACCTCGCCAAGGCCTTTGGCACCATCTCACACTCTGGAAACATAGATAAATGTACTAAGCTGGCCATACATTTCCACGTCACACGATGGGTTGCCAACTGGCTTACTGACAGAACACACACTGTAAAAGTAGCTGACTCCAATACCAGCTACAAACAAGTGACAAGTGGAGAACCTCAGGGTTCAATCCTGGGACCGCACATGTTTGGTATCTACTTCTCTGAAGTACATGCAAACACTATGGGACCCTGTCTAATAAAGTTCATAGATGACTGCAAACCAGGAGCCACTGTTGAATCACTAAATGATGTGGGTATTATACTAAAGGGCATTAAAGAAACAGATGCTTGGTGACAGAGCCTTGGGCTGAAGCTTAATGGCCAGAAATGTGTGGTTATCCCCTTTGAGAAATACCATGTACCCCTGACTTACCACATAGGTGGCAGTACACTAAACACCAAAGATGTGATGACAGACTTAGGGACACAAGTGGGCAGTGGTGTCACATTCAATAACCACATTGCCACAACAGTGAGGTGATCCTTCTATGTGTTACAGCTCATCCCTAATGGCTTTTTATCCAGGGAAACAGAGGTAGTTGTCCCACTGTACTCATCCCTCATTACACACATTATAGAGTACAATGCCCCATTTGGTATGTGCCTCACATGACATCTGCAACAGCTGCAAAGGCCGCAGAAATACATCACTAAAAGTATCACTGGCCTAAAGCACATGCCCTGTGCTGACCATCTCAAAAACCTCCAGCTATACTCTCTGGCATATTCTCTGCTTAACATACAAGGCCATGTCAAACCCTGGGTATTAACATCTGTAATAAGTGTATGTAATGCCATGTACAATACATGTGTCTATGTGCTGTCATTTCAGTAGCAAGGGGTGTGAGTGTCATGTCTAGGACACACAAGTATATGAGACCTGCACAGCACTGTTATCCATATGAATGTGTTATGTGCAGGGGTAGTAACCCAGGGTACATGCTATCACACTGGCATTTAGTGTAACATGGCGGTACTACTTTGACAGTGCTGTCCCAGGCATGGGTTGAGTGCTAAAAGTACTACTGACAACAAGCACACCTGCAGGCATAGCTGGACTCTGAGGCCTCAGTGTCATGCTCCTGATGTGTGGGCTGTGTCACTGTGTATATCCCCTACTGGATAATGATCAGAAATGTGGAATGCCACTGTAGAATACTGTCTGTACAGAACATGCTAGTGAGCGCATACAACATTTAGTACTGGCATACATATTGTTGTCAAACATCCATCTGTCGACACATTCATACTACTGCATAGCTACTTGCCAAGCTGATGTCAGCGAGTCCCTCTACAGATGTGCAGATGGTAGGTATCCAGCTGGGATACGTACAGACAACCTATGGTTGATTGACACTGACATGCCTGCCCAGCTGTGTACTAACTGGCACATATAGGAGACAACAACCTGTACAGACCACCTGCCATGGGTACCTACACTACACTACCACAGAACATGCTTGGATACAGGTCTCCAACACAGACACTAAGCACGTGTTGTAATACATGTTGCATACATTTCAAATGGATCACCTCAGTGGCCATGTGCAGAAGGCACCTTGAGGATTGGCTGATGCATGTCACTCTCACCCTGACATCAAAGTGATGTCTGTCAATAGATTACCTGCTGGCACATGACAGGAAGCATGATACCAATGTACACACAACCCCTACACAACCCATCTCCCCATGGACAATAGCCATGGACAGAGCTATGACCACCTACAGCAATGCACCACATTTCTGACACGTGTATGTGTGCATTACTGAGGATAGCAGTGTCTGTGTGTTAGTACACCTATAGGTTGGAACTCCATGACGGGCTTCACAACCACTTCAACACCCATTGCCATAGTCAGATGTTGCTGCTGCTGTGTTGGACATGAAATGTACCCTGTTACACTCCTCACCTTAATGGCTACATGAGCCATGCATTACCAGCACAACAGCATTGTGCAAATGGGTCGATAGGCATGTAAAATGCATTGAGGTCTGGCAAGAGTGTGTGTATGTGTGCATGTATGCATATCTGTAGGGTGCACCGTTCTGAGGCCACATTTATTTATTTTTATTTATTTATTTTACATTTGTTGACCGGGCTAGTCTAACTGGATATATGTCCATTTTCAGTAGCGGCCCGGGGAGAAAAACTCCAAACATGAATAGTGACAATGTTAAATATATGTAAAGAAGACATTTAAAATCACATAAAGTGAAAACATTGGTAAAAAGACATTATAATACTCAAGTTATAAACTCTAAAAATATTACTGTAAAAATTATACTAAAAAAACAAAATTATTAGAGTAAAGAAAACAATTATACTAAATACAATAGTGGGTATGAGTACAACCCAATAAAGAGAGAGAAAGGGTTTTATGTTCTATAGAATTACTAAGAAGAAAAGAGTAGTACCTAGATTAGGTGGCATAGGATAGAGGAGTAGGGAGAGGTGTTAGAGAAGGAAGGGGGAAGATATCAGTCTGGGTTAGCACATTGGCAAAGCCAATGAGTTTTAAGATGTTCTTTGAGGTGTTTTTTAAATAGAGGAGTAGATGCTAAAATTGATAGTTCAGAAGGAAGTTGATTCCAGTTTTTACCTGCTGTGTTAGAGAAAAGTGAGTCACCAGCTTTTTTGTTGGATTTAGTTGTGGAAACTAGGAGTTTATTAGCAGAGCGTAGTGTAGCAAGATTTTTATATGGTGTAATCAGATTAGAAAGGATAGGGGTGTTGTTAGGGTGGTATAGGATCTTTTGAGTGATAAGTAATTGTTGACAGAGTATATGGTTTTCCAGTTCTAGTCATCCAAGTTCTTTGAGGTTGAGGCAGTGGTGAGTTTTGAAGGGGGAGCATGTAATGAATCTAGCTATGCTATTATAACAGGTGAGAAGTTTGGAGAGGTTATTTTTTGATAGGTTAGTATATATATAGCAGAGGCATAGAAAAGGGTAGAAATGAGGTGGGTTTGTGCAATAGTTTTCCTGGCAGTAGGGGTAAGGAAGGGTTTAATTCTATAGAGGGTACCGAGTTTTTTGTTAATGGACTTTATGGTGGTGTTGATGTGGTCATCAAAGTTGAGACGATTATCAATTGTAACTCCTAGTAGGTGGGTTATAGAGACTGTGGATATGTTGGTAGCATTGTTAGAGGTTACAGAGAAGGATGGAGTGGGTGATTTATGAGTAGGGGTAAAAAGGAGTAGTTTTGTTTTTTTGGGATTTAGTAGGAGACAGTGTTGCATAAACCAGTTTTCAACATTTTGAAGAACAGTTTGGGTGAGGGACTGGAGAGAGTCTATCTTCTTGTCTGAACAATTACTCCAATTACACTACACATTGCCACACAGTAGTACAGATAGTGTTGTTGCCCCCCCCCATAGGTGAGACATGGCAATGCAATACACTACTATGCCTGTGGCATGTGCATTAGATGCATATCCCTGTAGTAACACTGTTGTGATATACAATGGGTTGTATTGCAGTCATGGGCAATGTGTGATAGTCGGTATGTCAGAGTGTCATCATGGGTTCCAGTGCGTACAGTAACCACTGAGGAATGTGGGTGCTGTGTACACTGCCAGCACACCATGGTACACCCAATATATGCACCTCCAAAAGAGCTAGCAAGTACAACTGGTGCACGGCATACCCAAACTGAATAAAAAGAAAAAGCCAGCACTCAGAGGCAAACAATGTTTATTCCTTTCCCTTCTTTTCAGGCTGGTTTTGGTATCAAACCTTCTTCAGTAATAAAACATTCATAATTCAGGAACAGTTTTTATACATATTGTGTATCCTCAATTATGACATCACTTCCCCCATTTATCTATTTAAGCCTCCAAATACATATAAATCATTAAGCAAAATAAACATTATAGTTGCAATATCAAATGTTTTAGCCAAACTTCCATTAATATGATATAATTACTTATAAAGTTGCCAATAGGAGTCCTTAGTAAAAAGAACCTCAAAACTTATCATTAAGTCCTGGATGAAATAGGGCGCCCAACTTAATAATCCATTTTCTTTCCTTTTGGGTTAGTATAGTGTGCCAACCTTGTTTTGTTGATCTATTTCCCTTTACCTGGTCAATAATAACAAACCTAAAAGAGGCAGTTTTGTGTAACTGGCAATGCCTATGCAGTGCATTGGTCATTTTTTTAAGGCGTAAATCACTCAGATGTTCTGTAATGCGACTGGGGGATGTGGGTGCTGTGTACACTGCCAATACACCATGTTACTCCCAGTATATGCCCCATGTACCACTTTATGGTGACCACTATCACCATCAACCATACAGGTAACTGAAACCACAATACAGCCCAGTTACACATGTGCTGTGTGCAGCCTATCTGTGACACATTGGATACATGGACTAGTTAGTTAGCACCAATAGGCCCAAGTCTCTCAGATGTGCGTCTGTCTGTTATGTGTCTGTCAATGTGTGTATGATGGTATGTCACACTATGTATTATCCATATACAACCATTACATCCACCATTACCATACTGTACATGTCTGTTGATGTTTTGCATGTAACATGTAACCTGGTATACACCTCACCCTAAATGTTGTGTGGTGTGTGCAATGAAAGCCACACAGTTCAGTAGCACTACATATCTAGGTAGGGGTCTAGTCACAGTGTTGCCATGTAAGAGTGTGCATGTATGTGGATGGGTCTACATATGGTAGCAGATTATACATGTCCCAGTGGGTCACCTGTCTATGTGGCACAGGCAATAACTGTTAGACAATCCTGTGGCATGTGTGCAACTGTACTCTGGATAAGTCACAGCCATGTTGTCCCCACAGTGCCATAACCCTTGTAGAATATGACTGCAGACCATCCTCCTGCTGACACATGTACACCTACAACACAAATGGATAACATTATGGAAATCACAATCACCCAGTGTTACTAACAGCTGACATGCATCATAGCTGGATGGCTACACTACCTGACATGTATGCATTACACATTACTCCTGACAACATGTTACACTGCAGTACATTGCTGCACTGTATTACAGTCACCGTGTGCATCAGAACCATATTAGTCTGTCCCTGTATCGATGTTATGGCTGACAGGGATGTGGCACAGGCATCATCATATGCACAGAGTGTGTTGCTTGTTTGCCAGAGGCTGAGGGTGGTCCATACATTTGACACCGTGTGTGTGGGGTTTAATTATTTGGATGGGGCGTGGTGACATGGTGCGTGTCAGTATGGGGTTGCCCTACATGTGTTTGTATAGTGTGTGGGTATGCATGCACACAGTTCTGCCATGTGGCTGCCCATACAAGTGTTTTTGGACAGCTGAAGACCATACCTGGCAGGGTGTGCTGTTCACCGCTTCTGGCCATGGACACGCTGACTGTGCCTGCCAGGGGTTCCACAGGCATGTGCAGGTACAGGCCTTGAGGTGCTGCTCTCCCCTGATGATGACAGATGTCCGCTGGAACCATGTCCCACCTGGGACTGGCCAGAGCCACGTGCATGAGGCCTGCTTTGTTGTGGTGTGGACAGCACCCCCAGTGATGTGCTGGGGCTACTACTTCCAGTATGAGAGTGGCTTGGCATCCTAACACATCCATCTTGACTGCCAGATGTTGTTGTTTCTGGCCTACGTCCATGTGGCTGTCACACCACTCCCACCAGGTTTTCAAACACAGACATGCCACGGTTGAGGAGGCCCATCAACTCACCCCACCGTCTATCCATGATCTCATTCTGTTCACGGTGGACAGCAGCAAGTTCACCGATATTGTCATTTACAGATGAGTAGGCAGCCATCTGCAGCCTCAGGCCCTGTCTTTTGTACATTTCTGTATGTGCCTGTGCCTCCATGACAGCCTGAAACATGCACTTGTTGGTACCAGTTGTGGCTCCTTTGCCAGGGGCAGGATGACCAGCAGCCCTACCATGAACTCCCTGGCACATCTTCCTATGTGGTGGCCTGCTAGACATCTGGCTATGCCTGCTGTGGACAGACACAGCTGGCATGGTCACCAGACTACCCTGTGCACTGCCACTAACTGCCAACTGTCCCTCAGCTATGGCCACTGGTGATGGGGTATGTATAGGCACTGAAACTGTGTGTGAGGGTGGGGTGGCTAAGAGGGGGTTGTCAAATGTT
Source organism: Protopterus annectens (assembly GCF_019279795.1). Classification (NCBI taxonomy): domain Eukaryota; kingdom Metazoa; phylum Chordata; order Ceratodontiformes; family Protopteridae; genus Protopterus; species Protopterus annectens. The sequence continues at coordinate 811,706,449 of NC_056728.1, read as the reverse complement.
GGCACTGTGTCGATCCCTGACAAACCTACCTGTGCCTCAATCATGGTCTCATCATTGTCAGTGTCTGCGTGCACACCAACATCAGGTTGCCTGCAGGAGGGACCCAGACCAACCTCGCCACCTGTGGGGGATAAAAAGAAATGCAATTTAAAACCTGCCCAGCATTACATAACAATACATACATGCACACACACAAACACACACACTCCACCTTAATGCCTACCTATTTGTGATGCTACAGACAGTCCCACGTGTATTCCCTTAAGTTGCCCATCATGCATCATGCCTGGTGACATACACTCATTAATGCCACTCATTAACGTCTCATTCCTCTAAATACCTACAAACGTGACCACAACACAAGACCTGTTAATCCATTAACTCCATGACCTGAGTGTAGTACTGTCTACATGGCTTCACTGCTGTCATTCAGTGTTCACCCTATGTAAGTTGGGACTTTGTGAGCTTGGCCCCTATATGTGAGGGACTGATACGTTCCCTCCATAATGTCACGCATTGTAGTGTCATGTGTAAAGATTGCTCAGTACATGCCTGACATGCTGCTCAATCAACCTATCATATGACAACTGTGATATATGTATACACTCCCTGCTGTTGTCTAGTAATTCCCCAATGCATCTGTAGTGCTGCCTACATGGGTTGTCATTCACCTCCCTGCTGTATGTGATATTGAGGGTATACCAGGTATCAACTTTCCCTCCCAATGCATGTTCCATGCTACAGACCTTATTAGACCATCAGCTGTCCTGTGATTACATATCAGACAAGTATTCCTGTTGTGTCTTGTGTCAGTCCATGTCCATGTACTGCACTATTGCAAAGGGAAGTACTGCCATATCATAAACTCCACAGTCACAAATGTACATTCATGAACACCCACACAACCATACACACATGCACACACACATCCTACATGCAGCATCCTCCCTCGTCTACACCACATTGAACCTACAGATGACATGAACACCCACTCACACAGAGACACACACACACACACACACACACACACACACACACACACACACACACACATACACACACACACATGAGGTTGCACATTGATAGTACACACAGTCCTCCCATTACCCATCTGTCAACATGCATAACATATGGTACACAACAGCATGCAGTGCAGCTATAGTCAATCCATGCTAGCAACAGTATATATGTGTGTGAGACATAATCTGTGTTAGTAGGTGATACCCCTTCCCCTGGGGAAACACTGCACCCATGTAAACAGTTTTACTGTGCACCTGTTATGCACCCTGCCATGTACTGGGCACCACAACTCACAGGTGTACATCCCATTGCTGAATGTGTAGTACTGTATCAGTTATGTCACCTGTAATGCTCACAGACCCTATGTTTTCCAGCAAAACATACCTGGGATGATGTGTGGTCAGATGTCAGTTGTGAATGCTTGATGTGTGGTTTACAGCTCTCAACATCAGCAGACCATGTATGAACAATCCAATAGTATTACACTGGCAACTGCCAGATCATGCCATGGCTATGGGGAGTCTACACACTCTTATTGATGTGATGCACCATTCCTTGATCTGCCATGGGACAACATCACTACATATATTAGCAGTACATAAGCCTGATATGTGCCATATGTCCTGTACATCCACATGCAGTGTCTACTAAAGGTGTTAGGTGTGTGGATGCTAACCGCATTGCATACAGTCATGTGTCTGCCTATGTGTGCACACGATTATCATGATGTTTTGTTGCACCCATTGTTATGTGTACTACAGCAGTCACTATTCCTGTCAGGGGTATACTAGCATGGCCCATCTGCATTTGCTTATGCATGGTCAGTCTGCCTTATACATGTTCCCCAACTCTGCATGATTGCAAGATCTACTCATATGCACACCCCTTGGTGTTCACATACTGCCATTACTATTTCTGCAGGTGTAGAGTTGTATCTGCCACAGTTACTGACCCAGTCTGTGTACAGATACAGCCATTCTTACCATTCTTATGGCTCCCTGCTGCAGTTCACTGGTGTGTCATGCTGACACCCCCACCCCACCTTCAGGATTTTTGCAGATGCTTGACAAGTATGAGCTACACATGTGTGTCAGTTTGCAGTGTCCCATACACTGAACAGCATGTGTTACAGCCAAGTCCCAGCTAATAATGTGGACCACACTAATACATTATTCCATAGTGTACATCTGTAACAGTCGCCATTGTAATCCTGGTATATAAATTGTTGGTGCACTGTACAGGGGTGATGTTTCACACATGTACCTACTGTAGTCTGTGTGTGCCACCATTATGTTAATCCCTGTGGACAAATTTCACAATGACAGGACGTTACATATCCCTTACTTATCCCGCAGGCATCTGACATACCTTTGTAATACCTCATCATGGTCACCACTGTGATGCAGTGCATATAATAGCAACAATACATGAACATGTACAGCATGCATTAAGGGTAGGTGTGTTAGATGTGTGTATGGCATATACCATAGCAAGTATATGCCTGGTGTATTGGCAAGCATCAACGTAAACCATATTCACTAGCTACAGGCTGCTGCCATGGTGGTATACTGGAGGGACCTGCATAAGAGTGTGAGAGATGCAATGTTAGTGGACACAGCTGTGGCATTGCTACAGAGTGGGTGCAGCATTACAGTACATCAACAGTACAAGTCCACAATACTAGCACTTATGCACATCTGTTTATCACTACTATGCATCAACAAACAATAGTTATGACATATCAGATATGCATGCTCTACAAGGCAGAGGTACCAATAGCTATAAAGAGGATGAAGAATGGAAAGGCTGTTGATCCAGATGACATACCTGTGGAAGCTTGGAGGTGTTTAGGGGAAATGGCAGTGACATAATTAAACAGATTGTTTGATGGAATATTGGAAAGTGAGAGGATGCCTGAGGAGTGGAGGAAAGGTATTTTGGTACTGGATTATACGAATAAGGGTGATGTGCAGAGCAGTAGTAACTACAAAGTGGTAATACTGATCATTCACATCATGACATTAATGGAAAAAGTAGTGGAAGCTGGTTTAAGAAGGGAGGTGATTACTAGTGATCAGCAGTATGGTTCCATTCCCAGAAAGAGCACTACAGATGCGATGTTTGCTCTGAGACTGTTGATGTAGAAGTACAGAGAAGGTCAGAAGGAGTTGCATTGTGCCTTTCTGGACTTAGAGAAAGCATATGACAGGGTGCCTAGAGAGGAGTTGTGGTATTGTGTGAGGAAGTCAGGAGTGGCAGTAAAGTATGTAAGAGTGGTACAGCATATGTACAAGAGTAGTGTGACAGCAGTGAGATCTGCAGTGGGAGTGGCAGATGCATTTAAGTGGAGGTGGGATTACATCAAGGATCAGCTCTGAGCCCTTTCTTATTTGCAGTCGTGATGGACAGGTTGACACCCGAGCTCAGACAGGAGTCCCCGTGGACTATGATGTTTGCAGATGACATTTTGATATGTAGTGAGGGTAGGGAACAGGTTGAGGAGACCCTGGAGAGGTGGAGATATGTTCTAGAGGGAGAGGAATGAAGGTCAGCTGGACTATGACAGCATATATGTGTGTAAATGAGAGGGAGGATAGAGGAATGGTGGGGATGCAAGTAGTAGAGTTGGCGAAGGTGGATGAGTTCATATACTTGAAATCAACAGTTCACAGTAATGGTGAGTGTGGTAGAGAGGTGAAGAAGAGAGTACAGGCAGGGTGGAGTGGGTGGAGACGAGTGTCAGGAGTGATTTGTGACAGACGAGTACCAGTAAGAGTGAAAGGGAAGGTCTACAAGAGAGTAGTGAGACCAGCTATATTATGGGTTGGAGACAGTGGCATTGACAAACAGGCAGGAGTCAGAGCTTGAAGTGGCAGAGTTAAAGATGTTAAGACTTGCACTGGGTGTGAAGAGGGTAGACAGGATTAGGAATAAGTATATTAGACAGTCAGCCCAGGTTGGACAGTTTGGAGACAAAGCCAGAGAGGCAGAATTGCATTGGTTTGGACATGTGCTGAGGAGGGATGCTGTGTATATTGGGAATAGGATGCTAAGAATGAAGCTGCTAGGTAAGAGGAAAAGATAAAGGCCTAAAGTAAGGTTTATGGATGTGGTGAGAGAGGACATGGAGGTGGTTGGTGTGACAGAGCAAGATGCAGAAGACAGGAAGAACTGGAAACAGGTGATCCGCTGTGGTGACCCCTAACTGGGAAAAGCCAAAAGAAGATGAAGATGCTCCACCTATACAGATGCAGATGCATATGCAAATGTGGTCTACTGATGTTCCCTGTGGTCTTACCTGCACGCTCCTCAGATGGTGGTAGGTAACACCCACCTCCAAAATGCTGTCTGACACTTGTACATTGGTATTGGCAGGTGCCCCGAGGCTGCTGAGGAGCTGCTCCTCGCATGTCAGGGTGGATGGGTTGCATGACCCCCCCCCCCGTTGTGAGGTGATTCCCCTGTACTGCAGCAACACGCCTGTGGGCATTGTGAAGCAGGTCAGAGCAACGATGCCAGACCTGCTTATAACTTTGGTTACTGTGTCCAACATCGTTGACCCTGTGGACGAGGTTGTTCCACAGGGTGGTGCACTCCTGCTGCTCATGTGCATGCCTGCCAAACAGTAATGCATAGTGATTGCTGAGGTAGCTGAGGATGATCTCCATTTCCTCTGTGGAATATAATGGAAGCTGCCCTAAGGACATCTTGCCTAAAAGACATAAAGATGGAAACAGGTCTCAGCAAATCATACAGCAAGGTTACCATAGCTCTTAATACACATTTCTGCCCCCCCCCCCACAAATCTGCAACAACACACTCTTCACACAACTCAATAGGTATGGCACACCTTAACTAACAGTGGGACATATATGTATTGTATTGTAACACACTTTGTGTTGTGTGTCTGTGGCCATTTTCCCTGTGTGGACACTATCATTGCTGGTGTGTTACAGACTATTCACCTGCATGGCATTGTCAGGGCCACTATTGTTCCATATATGCATGTGGTATGCTTGCTATGTGATTGCTCCACATATGACATTCTGTGTTATTGGGAATATCTATGCATGCTTTTGGACATGTTCAGGGATTGTGTAGAATATTACTACCCACATATGTTCTATAACAGTGACACAGTAGCATGTTTAGGGGATATTTGGCAGCAGAGCCACCCCTCCAATGTCATCTGGCCATGTTAACAGGCTACATCACATGTGTGACCCACCCTGGGGCCTCCTCAACTACTGGTCCGCACTACCTTCAGGTGGTCCGCACTACCCCCGGGGGCATACACAGACATGATCCTGTAACCTGTGGTCAGGTCCAGGGTTTGGTGCGTAGGGAGCTGCACACAAACCAGGGGGATATGCTACAGCACCTTGAGGCCTTCAGTACACGCTCACAGGGTCCACATGCAACTCCTGCTCAGCCTCCAGCCAAGGCACCTTCAGGTCCGTGCAATTGCTGTTGTGACTGGAACTGGGTGGGAGCTTTGGTCCCATTGTTTCCATATGGGGGCTCATGTGGCTTCCACATTGCAGATGACACTCACCATCCAGGGTGTTTACCCACCACATGTGTCATATACCACCCTTGTAGGCTCTGCTCTCTATATACCAACCCAACCCACCTCCACAAATATACCTGCTATCCTTACCTGGATTTACAATCCCACTTTCACAGACAAGTACAATGTGGTCCAAAAAGGGGTTCACAAGTGACATTCCTGTCCATGTTGCACACATTTACTGCTGTATATTTGTGTAGATTGATATGTGTGATATTCCCTCCCACATAGCATGCAGCACTGTGATGTAAAAATACGGAGCATGTATATATATGTACATGTGTGTGTGTGTGTGTGTTTGTATATATGTAGACACAGACATGTATATATCTCTATATATGTGTAGATATATATTATGTTGTATATCTGTGCTTATATACATGTAGGTGTCTGTATATCTGTAGACATACATGTATGTATATATGAATATATGTGTGTGTGTGTATATATATATATATATATATATATATATATATATATATATATATATATATATATTTATATATATATATATATATATATATATATATATATATATATATATATATATATATAGTACATACATACATACATAAATATATATGTATATCTATATAGATATCTACATATATATATATATATATATATATATATATATATATGTATCTATGTATATATATATATATATATATAGGGTATATTCAGACATCAGGTCCATGATCTCTGACTCTCCTTCCTGCACAGCTGGAGTGTTCTGCCTTGCTACAACACAGACAGGTGCCACATATGGACACAGCCTAACATTAGGGGGGGTATATACATGGACAGATTGCAGGTATTATGCACCTATGGCATTTCAACATGCTACATTACACATTAACCTGAGTACCCTGCAAGTGGTGGGCTCTGGAGCCCACGTATCTATCATTATGCCATTACCTCCACCACTGGCTACTAGCCACACTACTAGACATGTTTTCCAGTACACAACACACACTATGATGGCTTACATCTTGTCAGTCAGTGCTGCTCTGCAGTTGATGGGTATGGCCCACCACCCACACAAACAGACTCTAGTGTCCATAGCATTTGTTCAGCTGAACATCATTGCAACACCTGCTGGAACATATAAATCATTCATCATCATCCATCCCATTATTATGGCTCAAGTACTATAGTTAATTGCATGCATATATACTTCACATACCTGTTGTGTAGTGATGTCTGTTCAAAACTTTCTTTTTATTCCTGGCCTTAGCCTACAGATATTTTTCTTTCTGTCAGAAAAATATGTATTAATGTGTGTATGCTTAATGCTAATTAGAAACTAAATAAGTTAACATGTTTTTCATTCTATTTTATATGCACTATTTTATATACAGTTGAGTTTCATATGAGACTGAAAAGATGTTTTTTGAAACTGCAGTGTGCTTTCTGAAACTCGCAAGATGCCCTCTGACCTAGTAATTGCTGGCACAGCAATATTCATGTTTATGCCTTTTGGAAATGTACTTGAGAAGCAGGTGATTATCTGCTAGGTCAGGAAAAATGAATGAACAATGCTATATTCTGTAAATGTAATGATTTTAAACAATCAGCTCTGTTCGAAGTATGAGAACATGTGCAGCTGCAGGAGTTTAGAGATAACATAGACAGAGTACTGTTAGAGAATTGAACTGCAATCTATACTTGCTTTGTGCTCGAATTAGCCATAGTACCTTGAGGTAACATTGCATATATCTAACCGGTGGTAGCCAAGGCCACGTTGTTTTTCTCAGGAAGTTTCTCACAAAAATTGATAATACCAGCAGAATATTGTAAAAACAATTATTACTAAATGATGATGACAAAACTTGTGATTCACTACGTCAGCCTCGTAGGCAATGTCTTATTAGAAAGTGTATAAAAATGTTAACATTTCCTGATTCTAGTTAGACAAACTCTGTATTAGCACATTTTTGTCTCCTTGCTGCAAGATTAAAGTGCCTTAACCTGAACCTACCATGTTTTGATCATTTTTAAAGTATATTTGTTCCTTTGACTGTTTTGGTCCTTCAGACCGGAAAGTACCTCTCACTCTAGGCCCAGGTCAGAATTGGGCCCGGTGGCATGTACCCGTATGGAGAAGTGGCCACATCGGCTCTTCTGTTTTGAAAGACCTCCGACTAAATTGTCGTTCGAAAGAGGCCAGCCACTGTTTCTGATCTGGAATTGGAGGATGAGTCAGCGTTCCAGTGGATCAACTCACAGAGGGTCAGGTAAGGAGGAATTTACCTTTTTTCTGTTTTAGATCAGGGACTTGTTACAGTATTGTTTTGTCAGGGAGATTTGCATGTGCAGATCAGGGACAAAAAGATTGCTGTCTTATCATAGGTCAGGGAAACAGAATAGTTAGGCAGTTATTCTAGATAAACTGTGAAAAGGTGTAAAATCGTGGCACCACATGATAAGAAGGGTTACGTAACAATTTCTGACTTAGCTAAGGCAACATGGGAAATCAGTGCACGAAAAGTTCCCAAGACCCGCCTCTAACCGAAGACGCAAAATATATGCAATTACAGCATGCCGGTAATGTTAACTATTATACAAAATGGGTTGATAAATACAAATTTGATGGTAATTTAGATAAATCTTAACTTATTAAACTTGTTAGACAACTTAAAACAGATGCAAAAGGTCAGCTAAAAAAGCAACGACAATTAGGAGTCTCTCAGGCACACAGTTGGCTTGAGGAAGCAAACCGCAGGGAACAAAAGGTTAAAAATTCAAAAGCAATGTTCTTAGATGAAGAAGATAATAACTTGGTAATAGCAACAGCCCCTTTTCCTCCCCCTCCACTTCCCTTAACAGAATATGAAGTGAGTGGACAAGCTGATCCACCTCCTCTATACACAGCTGTTCCTGCAAAATCAAAACCGTTTGCCAGAGATCCTATCGAGACCAGGTCTCGAACACGCAACTTGAGAGGGGATATTGAATTATATGAAATAAATAGAAATTCACAAGCTATGAGTGAGGAAGAGATATGTCCACTCATAGAAGTACCAAATCCACAGGCAGGACAGGCAGGACAGGATCCAACTCGTCTAGTATATAGACCGTGGACACCGGAAGACATCCGGAAAGCCACAGAGGGAATTCCCCATCCAAAAGTTAATTTTAGAAAATTCTTAGAAGACTTACAAGGCATGAGGTTAAGTTACCATTTGAATGGAGAAGAAGTAGAGAAAGTAGTTAGACAAATCATTGGTCCAGATTGGCACATGATCAGTGGCAACTGGAATCCCCATGACGCAGAGCTTAGACCACTCCCACATAGTAACGCAGAACTGGACAACAGAGTGAAAGGTCTGACAGACCGAATCTCTGAGAAATGGAAGCCTAGGGCTGATTGGACTTGCATTAATCAATACATACAACAAGAAGGTGAAACTGTTGATAGATATTATGCCAGATTATTAGAATGTTTTAATAACCATTGTGGAATGCAGGTACCTGAAGATCAAACACATGATTCCCCATATGAGCAACAGCTAAAGAATGCATTTTTAAAAGGCAGTATTGTGCCCATTAGCAGCTTTATTACAAAGCACATGGTAGATCACTGTACAAGTAGATTACAGTCATTACTTGAATATGCAAGACATGCCGAAAGGCATTTTAATAGCAAAAAGAAAAAGAAAACTCAAGTATTTGCAGTAGAAGATGGATCAGAAGTCTTTGTAGTACAAACTGGGAAGAAGGGTAAGAAAAATGCCCAGGGAAACAAATAATCTGATAAACGATCAGAAGACTTTGTAGAAAGAAAGAAAAGGGGTGAATGTTTCAAATGCGGGAAAAAGGGACATTTAGCAAGGGATTGCAGGCAAAATAAGAAGGTAACCACGGAAGATAAGGAGAGTGAGGCATGACTATATGATAGTCAAGAAACACTGGATAGGAATAAACAAGAAAAGACAAATGCAAATGTGATAGAAAGGGTAGAGGATGTGACAGAAGAAATAGAGGATGTACATGAATTCATAGATAATGAAGAAAATGAAATTTTGGACTTAGCATTATTGAGCTTAGAGCTCTACTTAGCAGACACAAAACCAGAAGTTACACTTCTGGTAGAGGGGAGGGATGTCAAATTCCTGTGTGACTCAAGGGCTTCACGGACCCTGATACATCCCTCCAAACTACCAGAAAATTCAGAATCACTGGATTACATATTAGTGAAAGCAGCTAATGGACAGCTGTATCAGGAGCCACTCTCCCACAACATAGCGATAACTGACCCAGTTTCAGGGATGACCCAGAAAAGCAAAATTGTTGTTTTTGCAAAATGCCCAGTGAATCTCTTGGGCAGAGACCTAATGCAGATATTTGATATAGCCGTAGTTCCAACTATGCAGGGTATGGAAGCACAGCGACAAATGGATACTTTTGTAGTGCGACCGGAGGGTGAAACTTTTTATTGGTACAGCCAGGACTTAGTTACGACTGGTCCAGGGGCAATAACCGAATTGAACGTAGCCATCAGTAAATCCCCGCCCTTGACACTGATAAACAGCATTTGTTGCATTGCACTCTATATTACTGTAACAGACCAGGACCTGATAAAGAATATGAGCAAGAACTGTTTAGAAACCATGCTAATAGGTTAGTATTGCGAAATTTGTACTGGGACACAGAAGGAAACAGTGTAGTAAGCTGTTCATTGCCCCAGGAATTCCTAGCACTTTACAAATCTAATCGGTTACCACATGTAAGTTTAACTAAAGATAGAAATTTGAAGTGGGCAGACCTAGGAGAAAAAGTCACAAGGTGGGAAAAACAGACAGAGTTAGAACTCTCTGAACAAGGAGTACAAAAGCAGAAATTAAATTGGATAACACAGACACACCCAGCTGTGCACTCACAATCAAGTGAGGATAGCTGAGTAGCACTCTTACTAGAGGAAGAGGAGAAAGCCTTGCGAGACATACCAGAGACTCTCTGGTCAACAGGGAAATCAAATGTAGGACTTATTCGTACAGCAGGACCAGTTACTATCACACCAAAATCAGCATTTAGACATCAAAAGAGACAGTATCCCTTAAGAAAGGACGCAGAAATAGGAATCAAACCTATAATAGCAGCCTTACTTAAGGAAGGAGCCTTAATAGAATCTCCTGATTCACCGTGTAATACACCCTTATTTCCTGTTAGGAAAGCAAATGGGGAATGGCGTATGGTCCAAGATTTACAAGCTGTAAATGATGCAGTTATACCCAGGGCACCTACGGTGCCAGATCCACACACTTTACTGAATGATTTGAAACCTCAACAAAAGTATTTTTCTGTGGTAGATATTAGCAATGCATTTTTCTCAATACCAATACACCCTGATAGCCAACATTGGTTTGCATTTGCATTTCAGGGGAAATGGTATACATATACGAGACTACCACAGGGATATTGCGAAAGTCCAACAATATTTGCACAAGAAATGGCAAGTAACCTGGCGGGATTTATCCCACCGAAAGGTAGTCAGATTTTACTTTATGTAGACGACATTCTGCTGGCAGCCCCCACCCAGCAAGAATGCAGAGAGGATACCATAGCATTATTACACTTTTTAGCCACTCAAGGACACAAGGTAAACAAAAACAAACTGCAACTTTGGAAAAAAAATAGGTCAAATACCTGGGATATGTAATATCCAAAGAAGGCAGAATATTAGATGAAGACAGAAAAACAGCAATATTGCAAGCACATAAACCAGCTACCAAGAAGGAAATGATGTCCTTCCTGGGTACTACTAACTTTTGTCAGAGTTGGATACCAAACTATGCTTTGGAATCTGCTCCGCTGACTAACTTGATATTCAAAAAGCCGATGGCAGCACAAGATTTAATACAGTGGACACCAGAAGCAGAATCAGCTTTCTGCAAACTGAAACAACTGATGGCTTCTTCCTTAGTTTTAGGATTACCAAACTATCATAAACGATTTTTCCAAACTGTAGACTGTAAGCAAGGTTATATGACATCAGTGTTAACACAACAGCATGGGGACAAACAACGCCCCATAGCTTACTATTCATCACAGCAAGACCCAGTGGCGAGATCCTTGCCCCACTGTGTACAAGCAGTAGTCACAGCTGCAATGGCAGTGCAGGCTTCAGCCTCAGTAGTATTGTTCCACCCTCTCACATTGAGAGTGCCTCATGCAGTTGCGATTATTTTACTGCAAGAAAAAGTAGCATATCTTTATCCTGCTAGACATCTTTCCTGTATGACTATACTGTTGAGCCAACCTCATATGACAATTGAACGATGCACAACTTTGAATCCGTCAACCTTGCTCCCAACCCCTGCAGATGGCAAACCACACTGCTGCCTGCAGGAGATTGAGCAAACGACACTACCTAGAAAAGACCTTACAGATGTTCCCTTGGATGATGCCGAGGTGACATACTATGTGGATGGCTCGTGCAGGAGGGGTCCTACAGGACAGAATCTAGTGAGGTATGCAGTAGTTTCTGATACCGAAATTTTAGAAGCAAAGTCTTTACCACACAACTTATCTGCACAAGCAGCAGAATTGATTGCCTTGACAAGGGCATGTACCTTAGCAAGAGGTAAGAAAGTAAACATTTTTACTGATAGTCAGTATGCTTTTTCTACTGTACATGTTTTTGTGCAGCAGTGGAAAAATAGAGGAATGATAACATCTACAGGTAAACCAATTAACCATACGCAATTTATTTTAGACTTGTTAGACTCTATTCAGTTACCTCAGAAAGTAGCTATTTGCAAATGCGTAGTTCATACTAAGCAACAGGATAGAATTTCAAAAGGTAATGCGAGGGCTGATACAGCTGCACAACAAGCAGCTTCAGCTTCAAAAATTTTTCTTTTAAGTGAGGAATTACAACCATCTGAGATTTTAGACTTAGAAATGTTAAAAACAATGCAGACACTTACTACAAATGTAGAAAAACATAAGTGGATAAAACGAGGAGCAATCCTTGAGAAGGGACTGTACATCTCCAAAGAAAACAAACCGATTTTACCATCTAACTTGTTTAGATATGCAGCTTTGTTGAGCCATGGGCAGTGCCATGTCTCAACAGGGGGGATGGTACAGTTAGTGAATCGAGTGTTTACAACATATGGATTTACAAACTACACAAAAAAATTTTTATGCAGCATACCATGTATGTAACAAGCATCATGCACACGGGGCATTGAAACCTAATCAAGGGAGTTTCCCTATACCACCGTATCCGTTCCATACTATTTGTATGGATTTTATAGAACTGAACAAATGCGAAAATAAGAAGTACTGCCTTGTCATTATAGATATGTTTTCCAAATGGGTGGAAGCTTTCCCAACTAAAAATCCAGATGCAGCTACTGTTGCAAAAGTCCTTGTTAAAGAAATTATTCCTAGATTTGGCATACCGGAAAAGATTTATAGTGACAATGGCACACACTTTGTAAATCAAACTATACAAAAACTTAGCCGTTATTTCGGGATATCTCTGAAAACCATTGTGCATACCACCCCCAATCTGCAGGATTAGTTGAGAGGCATAATGGGGTTTTGAAAAACAAGCATAGAAAATTGATTAGTGAGACACAAAAGAACTGGGTGCACTGTTTACCTCTGACACTGTTGAGCATGAGAACTGTTCCAAATGCAAAAGGGTTAACTCCTTTTGAAGGTCTGTTTGGAAGAGCATATTATACACCTCAATGGAAACCTCTCATGCCTGCAGAGCAAGAGGCTGACAGTTCACTTGCAGGGTATATGAGGCGATTTTTGAATAAAACTTTTGCAGTTAAATTCTATTTCAGATAAAGAGCAAACAAGACAATCGGAAGTAGCAGTAGCCCCAGGTGCATGGGTCTGGGTGAAGGTGGTGAAGAGAAAAAACTGGAGTTCTCTGAAGTGGGAAGGGCCATACCAGGTACTACTGTCAACACACACTGCAGTCAAGATCACGGAGCGAGCGTCCTGGATTCACTTGACACACTGTAAACTGGTTAAGAACTTTGAACTGGACAAAAACCTTGTTACTGTTGTACAACGAGAACAAAATGACCAGGTATAGAGCAAACAGAAATACAGAACAACCTCAGAAAACTTGCATGATTATTCTGGTAGCTATACTGATAACACTGTTCTTTTTGTTGTGGCCTTTCCTTTTTCCTGCCACAAAAGTTGAACTGATTAAACGTGATGAGCCGAACATAGACTGGCACCCAAACTTTAATACTTATAATGCAATTACACATGTGTATGCTGAGACTTTTAATGTTTCGGACTGCTGGATTTGCACAGCCATACCAACAGCATACGGGGGGTTATTAATGACTGCAGTCCCCCTAGGGGTCAATGAGACCTGGCAAAATTTGGTTTATGACACAGTAGCTATTAAAGCATATGATAAGGTAGCACTGTATTTGCCTGTGACACAAAAAGGAATTGCATGTTTTTATAAGAATGACACAATTCAAGTGGGTTGGAGCAAGTGCAATGTGACTGTACATTACAAATGTTATACCAAAGCAAACAAAATGGGTGGAACTTGTAGTTTAAATTATGACTCATTTCTTGAGTCCATGCATAAGACTATTGATCAAGTGCAACGTAATCCTGTACTTTTTAAACAACTATCTGTAAGAGATAGGAAAATGTTTTATGCAGGGCAGCCATTTCGTAACAAAGTAACTACTAAGGTAGAGGATTGTTATTTTGTGTGTGGTAAGAAAGCATATAAATGTTTACCTGAGAATTGGTCCGGCAGTTGTTTTTTGGGGTACCTGGTCCGGCCATACAACACACTGCAGTTTTGCCACAGGAAAATATTCGAAATACCCGAGATGTGGCCAAGAAAGCTGTCAGAAAGCCTGAAAATCCAGTGGGACAGATCGAGTTGGGCTGGAAAGACCATCATACTGTGGGTACCAAACTGACGCACATGGACTTGAGTGATGCTGTTATATTGTGGGCAAGCATATTACCTGCATATGGCACAGTGAAATCGATTTGGGAGCTGTGAAACTGTCTCGAAGTAATGAGTAATGCAACTTTTTTTGCTCTTGAATTGATAACTGATGAACTGAATGCTATGAGAACTGTAGTGCTCCAGAACCGAATGGCTCTTGACTTCACCCTAGCGGCGAGAGGTGGTACGTGCACTTTAATCAAAGAAGAGTGCTGTGCGTATATACCAGATCATCAACACTAGATAAACGACCACCTTGAGGTGATACAGCAAGTGTCAGCCATGACCAAACCAGGCCCAAACCCTCTGATGTACTTTTTCCAGAATTTGTTTGGGGGGCGGGGTTCCATCCAATGAACATCCCGATTGCCATTTGTGTGGGATTACTCCTATTAGGAGCATGTATTTGTTGTGGTATCCCCTGCATGAAAAAGTTAATCAAAGAATTTATAGACATATCAGTTTCTGAGACTATGTATCAAAGCACTGAACTTGAAGAATTGTTAGAATGTGAAACACTTTCATAAGTTTAAACTGAATGACTTTCTTAACTGCAAATCCTGAATGGAAGAGGTTAGGAAAAGAAGCAAACTGTTTATTCTTTTGAAAATAGAATTAAAAAGTATTAACAAGGGGAAATGTCAGAAAAATATGTATTAATGTGTGTATGCTTAATGCTAATTAGAAACTAAATAAGTTAACACGTTTTTCATTCTATTTTATATGCACTGTTTTATATACAGTTGAGTTTCATATGAGACTGAAAAGATGTTTTTTGAAACTGCAGTGTGCTTTCTGAAACTTGCAAGATGCCCTCTGACCTAGTAATTGCTGGCACAGCAATATTCATGTTTATGCCTTTTGGAAATGTACTTGAGAAGCAGGTGATTATCTGCTAGGTCAGGAAAAACGAATGAACAATGCTATATTCTGTAAATGTAATGATTTTAAACAATCATCTCTGTTCGAAGTATGAGAACATGTGCAGCTGCAGGAGTTTAGAGATAACATAGACAAAGGACTGTTAGAGAAATGAACTGCAATCTATACTTGCTTTGTGCTCGAATTAGCCATAGTACCTTGAATGGTAACATTGCATATATCTAACCGGTGGTAGCCAAGGCCACGTTGTTTTTCTTAGGAAGTTTCTCACAAAAATTGATAATACCAGCAGAATATTGTAAAAACAATTATTACTAAATGATGATGACAAAACTTGTGATTCACTACGTCAGCTTGGTAAGCAATGTCTTATTAGAAAGTGTATAAAAATGTTAGCATTTCCTGATTCTAGTTAGACAAACTCTGTATTAGCACGTTTTTGTCTCCTTGCTGCAAGATTAAAGTGCCTTAACCTGAACCTACCGTGTTTTGATCTTTAAAGTATATTTGTTCCTTTGACACTTTCTTTATTGAGTCTCCTGGCCTTAGCCTACAGCTATTTTCTCTCTCTCTTTCTCTCTCTCTCTCTCTCTCTCTCTCTCGCTTTTGTAGGTGAAGCACATGATCAGATGATGGCCTCTGCACCAATCAGTGCCCTCCACTTGCTATCTGCATACAGCATGCTGTGTAGTACTTCCAATTACCAATGTCATGGCAACCCACTACTATAAATCCCTACATCATTTGGGCGTGGTCCCTTTATCGTTCCTGTATGGTGGACATCCTTCCTGCATATGGGCAGCAGTGTTACAGACAGCAGGTAGCAATACCTCTCAGAAGAGGACTTGCAGTCTCAGGG
This sequence comes from Protopterus annectens, assembly GCF_019279795.1. Lineage (NCBI taxonomy): Eukaryota > Metazoa > Chordata > Ceratodontiformes > Protopteridae > Protopterus > Protopterus annectens. The sequence continues at coordinate 811,690,156 of NC_056728.1, read as the reverse complement.
ATGGTACATATTTGTATAAGGTTCCAGAACTACAGACAGAGTGTGAGTAGTGTTGGTATATTTATTTATTTATTTATTTGCAGTTGGTTTACCAGGATAGTCCATTGGGCCAAAAAGAACCCGTTTTCAATGGAGTCCTGGGGAGAAAAGCTCCAAAAAACAGACAGATTAGGTACATACAAAGATTACTACTAAAAATTATACAAAAGTAAAAGATAAAACATTTAAGCTGAAAATTCATGAAGCATTCAAAACAATACAATATAATGAGGGTTAATGTGAAGTAAATATGCTGAGACAGTGACGTTGTTTTACAATAAAGAGTAGTTTTTCAGTAGGCACATAAGTTTTGTTAGGTAAAGTGAAGTATTATGAGTGTAAGAGAAGGGTAAGATATCATATATTTATGAGGGGTGGGAGCAAGAACATTCCCATTGGGACTTTAGATGTGTATGAAGAGATTTTTTGAACATGTACTGGTTGAAGGTGGTGCGTATGGATGGTGGGAGTGAGTTCCAGAGACGGGCTAGGTTAAAGGATAGTAAGTGTTTGCCTGGGGGATGAGATGGTTTATGAACTTCTAGTAGGTTTTGATTGTTAGATCTTAAGACTCTATTTGGTAGGTGCATTTTAAAGGCAGAAGACAGGGAGGGACAAAGAGAGGGGTTGAGAATGAGCTTATGAGCTAAAGTCAGCTGTGTATATATGAGATGATTAGGTAGTTCAAGCCAATTTAGTTTTAGGAGAGAGGAACAGTGATGGGTGGATGATCTGTGGCTGTTAGCGAATTTGGCGATTTTATTATAGCAAGAAAAAAGCTGGTTTTTTAGAGAGGTCTGAAGATTAGTCAGCAATGGAGCCCCATAGAGAAGGGAGGGGATAAGAAAGGAGGAAGCGAGAGTGATTTTGGAGGAGCTTGTAAGGTACTGATTCAGAGCATACCTAGTTTTTGATAGGTAGAGCATACCTAGTTTTTGATGGGTTTTTTTAATATTTAGTTGTAGATGAGAATTGAAATTGAGCCGATTGTCAATTTGTACACCTAGTAACTTGGTTTCAGACACCAGTTCCAGGGGTGAGTTATCTTGGCTGGTAATCGAGAAGGTGTTTATGTCCAAGGAAGTAGTTTTAGAGGGGGTAAATACCATTAGCTTTGTTTTGGAGGCATTGAGTGCTAAGTGATTTATTTTCATCCAATGTTCAGTAATTGAAAAAGCTTCTTGAGTAAGTTTTTGAAGCAAGGAGGAAGAGGTGGCAGAGCAGATAATGGTAGAATCATCTGCATATTGGATGATGTTTGCGAATGGAATGGATTTGTGGAAATCATTTATAAATATATTAAAAAGAAGGGGACCAAGAATAGATCCTTGGGGAACTCCAGTGGGGGTACTAAGGAAAGAGGAAGTGGCCTTTTTCCATATTATGGCTTGATGTCTATTTGATAAATAGCTGGAGAACCAATTTATGGAGGAGGGAGAGAGGTTAAGTTTTGACAGTTTGGTTAAGAGCAGGCTATGTGAGATAGTGTCGAAGGCCTTAGAGAGGTCAAGTAGTAAGGTAGAGACAATGTGGCCAGAGTCGCGTGCTCTATTAACAGTCTCAAGATAGGACAGGAGGGCTGTCATAGTGCTATGGTTTGGCCTGAAACCGTGTTGTGTAGGGGTTAGAAGATTATTATCTAAGAGATGTGGTAAGAGTTGAAGTTGGATACATTTTTCTAGAAGTTTAGAAATGGGGGACAGGATAGCAATAGGACGGAAGTTGTTGACGTTACAATTGCTGCCTCCTTTATGCAGGGGGATGATGAAAGCTTTCTTCCAGAGTTGGGGCACTGTGCATTCATCGATGGAGCGGTTGATTAGAATGCTAATAGGATAGGCAATTGCTTCCGCAGCTATACTTAGGAAGTAAGAGGGAATGTTATCAGGTGCGTTAGTACATGGCTTCAGTTTCTGAAGGAGTTTCTTTATAGTGGAAGTGGGTATAGGTTTTAATGAGAAAAGAGTAGAGTGGGGAGGGAGAGAATTTAAGGATGATATGGGTAATGAGGGGGTTAGAGTAGTGGATGAGGTGAAAGATAGAAAGTAAGTAGATGAGAATGAGGGGGAAGTGGTAATGCGGGGAGGGATGTTTGCGGTAGAGGGTGGGGGTGTATTAGATGTCGAGGTGGAGCATGGGAAGGAGGAGGTGAGTTTGCTATTAGAGTCGATGAAAAAGGAGTTGAACTGCGTGGCTAAATCTAAGTCTGAGCTATTAGGGTCAGGGGTTGGGGTGTGTGGTTTGCTAGGGTTAAGGAGGGTAGAGATCCCCTTCCAGAATCTTTGAGGATTAGTTTTATTATTGTTTTGGAGTGTAAAGAAGTATTTTTGTCTGTCAGAGATTATAAGCTTTTTTACTTTATTTCAAAGGGTTTTGTATGCAATATGGTGTTCTGGGGTCTTGTTTCTCAGATAGAGTCCCCAGGCTTTGTCTCTAAGGCGCACGGTTGATAGTGTGGTTTTGGTTAGCCAGGGGGCAGAATTAGTTTTTATTATTTTTGTTCTCAGAGGGGCTTGGGAGTCAAGTATTTCTAAGAATGTAAAGTTGAAGTGGGCAACTGCATCATCTAAGGGTAGTGTCCTTAGATTGTTCCAATTAATTGCTTTTAGAGAATGTAAGAAGGTTGATGGGTTAAAGTTTTTATCATTGCGGGTGGTGATGTAGTTATGGGTGCGGTAGGAGATACAGGGGAGTCGGTGAATGAAAATAGGCATATGATCACTAACAGGGTCAGAAAGAATACCACTATCTGAAAAATAGTGGGGATGTGACACTAGAATCCAGTCAAGAATGGTGCCACAAGAGGCTCACCTTGCTCACCACTGCAATATGCATTGTATAGCATCGGTTTTGCAGGGTCTGTGTGTACATACTAGTTTAACATGGACTGCAGTCTGTCTGCATAGCTCTCAACTGTGGGCCTATGTTTTATCTGTCCAACACACAGGTCTTGTGTCAAATATATCACTGGCAATGTGTATGCTGAGTGCTATCAGTAGTGGCTACATCCATTTGTGTTTCTGACTTCATGTTCCTGACTAAGGGTATGTTGCAGCCTATCCTGTGACAACAGCAACTTGCTCAGTGTATGGCAACACTAATTCACATATGAGCCAGTGTACCAACCTCTGTCCTCCATCGACATACCAGGCTTTATTGATATGACATGCAGTAAGGGGTTACTATGTGCTGGCCAGTGATTATGTCATGCTACCATTCCCACCATCATTCCAGTGCTGTTGTGGCCCCCACACATATTGTGGGGTAGGGTCCATATATATGTAGCCTTCATCTGCACAACACATGTGTGCCCCTCTGCAGTGTAGAAGTCAGAGTATGTAACAGTGTTATATGCCCCTGTAAGTCAGGATGGGGGGGGGGCACCATAATTAACCTAGGGTGTTACAACATGTGAGGTATATCAGTAGTAAGCTAGCTTAAGGTATATGGCTGTACATTACCATACATTCCACCTTGTGAACATTGCTGGCCTACTGTTTACTGCCATGCAGGCTTTTCTGTTTGTCAGTTCAATTGTGATGGTTTCAGTTATGCATTGTTATGTAACAGATACATCCCATTGTGTCAACTTAGGTATTTCCCCGCCTAAGGATTGGGTACAGAGTGTAGTTAGAGGCTGCTGGTCTATACATCTGCATTAATTACTGTTGATTGATTGTTACCCTGTGGCCCAGTCAGTATTTACTGTTGTAGTACTTGAAGGCCTTGGCCTGGACAGCAACATATGTTATGCTTTCAGATTACTGTTTTAAATGATCTGTTTGACAGTTGCATTGATCTGTTTGTATGTTTTTCAGAGTATAAACTACTAAATGACATGGCATATAGAACTGTAATAGTACACAAGTAAACATTTAAAACATATACAAACCTGTGTGTGGTGTTACATCCTTTGACTTCTCTGTGGTTATATGTTTCAGGCAACAGTTGTATTTTGTATGGGTGAGTCATGCACTGTCCATCTGATGAGGTTGCAACTGTAGGGATACTGGCTGTTCAGTGGGCGTGCACCCTCTAAATATTTATCTTCCTAGATATACTTCTGTGTGTATGTGTAGCTACATATATGTCTATATATCTATCTATATATATATATATATATATATATATATATATATATATATATATATATATGTATGTATACAGACATATATATATGTATCTGCATACCTGTGTCTGTGTGTGTGTGTGTGTGTGTGTGTGTGTGTGTATGTATCTTAGGATTGTTTATTGCTTACACATTGTACATTCACTATAGTAGCCAGACTGTACTGTATGATATGTTATCGAAACCAGCCTCACATCATACAGGTGGCATGGCTGGGGGGGGGGGGGGTATCAATACGTGTAACACTTATGTTGCTTGAGCCCCCTCACCACCATTTACGGTGCCAGTGGGAATATATGCCTTTGTTATGTTCTCTATTATTTCTAGAGATATATATCTGTATACAAACACACACACACACACACACACAAACACATACATATATATATATATATATATATATATATATATATATATATATACATATATATGTATAGATGTATGCATATGTATATATCTATATGTAGATATTTAAATATATTTATATATATATATATATATATATATATATATATATATGTGTGTGTGTGTGTGTGTGTGTGTGTGTGTGTGTGTGTGTGTGTGTGTGTGTGTGTATGTATATATATATATATATATATATATATATATATATATATATATATATATATATATATATGTGTGTGTGTGTGTGTGTAATATAGAGAGGGAGAGGTATATATCTATTTAGTTATCAATATATACTCACACACACACACACACACACACACATACATCTACATGTATAAATACATTTCCTGTACTATTAAATGATATTGCTGGATGCTATGTTTGTGAAAACAGCAGGGGTATGTATGTCTGCCATGGTTTACTGGTAATTCACATTTGCTATGGTGTGCAGGCTCCTGAGTTTGAGCCTAGCAGAGGCTGTTTATTTTCTTGCTGGGCAAAACAAGGGCCATTGGTGGTTTGCGAGGGTTTGTGTGACAGTAAGCAGTGCTAACTTCTGGTTACAGTTTCTTACACTCAGTTAGCTTCTAAATTGCTTAACCTGTGTAGGGATTCCTTACCCCCATGCAAACAAGCTTAAACCCGCTCACTGCTGCTTAGAAGTGCTTACTCCTGCTTACCCCTGCGCCAATTTCTTTAAAAGAAAAGAAAAATGGGTTGATAGGAAAGTGGTAAAAAAGGGGCACAAAGATGGAAAGACAGTAGGGAAAAATAGCCAGGGATGTGCAGGAAGGGTGTAGCAAAGGTCCATAGATGCCCATTTCTTCTACAACAACAGCTGTGCATATACACTGAATTTGGAGGTAGATTTGGGCACTCAAACCCATGGGATGGGCTGAGGGCAACAATAATTCATTGTGATGCTAGTTAGACCAGATTACACGTGTCCAATGAACACGTGCAAAATGGACAGCTATATATGGGGCAATTTTTTTTGTGGGAACAGACTGCCCATTTTTTTTTTCAGGTGAGAGTGGGATGGTGGGGAGGGGTAGTAGGTATATTTGGGGAGGTAGGTTGAGTAGGTTAGCAGACAAGACAAACAAGATGCATACAGGGGCAGTATATGACACATGTGAAACACCTTGGATGGGGAGGGGTGTTTGGAAGTCGCAAGCCCCTGAGCCCCCAAACGGAAACAGTGGGACTGAGGTCCCCACCCATAGGCAGTCACCACTGCCCCAAGGGTGGCTGTGCTGGGGACTGGGTAGGAGGAGCAGGTTCACCTGCTAATTGCAGCACGCGGCCCTCAAGCTGGTGTAGCCGGTCTCAAAACTCCTTGTCGAGCTCCCTATGCACCACGGCTTGGACTTGATGGAGGATGACAGGTACCTCTCTGAAACCGCTCCGGGGGGGCCGAGACCCATCCACTGCAGCAGTTCCACCCAAATGTGGTGCAAGGCCAATGGAGGAGGAGGTCCCAGGCTGGGACCCAAATGTGCTGGTGCCCTGTGCCATGGCCAGCTGAGGTGGGACAGGTGGGTCCGCTGGCACCGGCCTTCCCATATGAGCCATGGTGTTGCAGTTTTAAGAATTATATGGGTTAGTAATAGTCAACAGCATTCAGGTTTAGTTATGATAGCATGCATAGATATTCCCAGTAACCCAAGACACCAGATTTACAACAGTTTCAGAGCAAGCAGAACACATGCATATATGGGACAACAGTGGCCATTACAACAGCATGCAGGTTTCACGGATGGCAACAGGCCACCAGTATGGGGGTATTTTAACATGGCACATGCATAGAAACAAATGTGAATATTTTGTGAGCAAATAGGACATATGTCCCAACAAAAGTATGGAATGTACACATACCCATTGAGGTGTGCAATTGGGTTATTGCTGCACATATGGTAGGGGTGAGAGGTCAATTAACAAATAATATATCCCTGTAGTTTTCTCAACTTTCTTTGTATCTGCAGTGATCTGATCCTTACATGTATTATTACACTACCCAATGGCCTTACTTTGTACAATGGTATGCTTGTAGATTAGTACATACGTTGACTGTGTCTTACATATAGTCTACACCTCTTACCTGTTACAGCTGTTGAGAAAATCATTGTTAACACTACCTGACAAATTCTAAACATACTTCTAGATGCCATGCTTTTAGACAAGTATATGAGTGAACTGTGTTGTACCTACAGTCTATACCTCTTACCTGTTATAGCTGTGGGGTAAATCTTTGCTAACACTACCTGACAAATTCTGCACATATTCTCAGATGCCATGTTGATGTTATACACATACCTAACAGTCTATTATTGCACACACTCTGGTAAAGGCTTGACAGGATGCAGGTGTTAATGTGACATATTTTGGAATAGCTGTCATACACTTTGGGTGAGATGCTAAAATAACAGGTTTGTTTCCATATGCATTCTCTTTTTATGTTCAGGTCTGACTATCCATTATATGTCAGTATAAGCTGACTACATTTCTTGGATCATCATACTTATTTGTCAGGGGAAAATGTTACCGGACAGCAGATTTGGGCCCATTATCTGCACATGCTGGGCAGATCAGAACAGTTGAGGGGTATGACTATGCATACAGCTTACTACCTGAACATTCTGTCACAGTCTGTAGAGTTGATGGTTATGATTATGCTTACAGCTTACTATCTGAAGATTCTAGCAAAGTCTGTACAGTTGTGGGGTATGATTATGCATACAACTTACTTCCACTCCCGGGATTCAAACCCCTGCTGTGTGTGGTAAAAATATTACAGGTGACATCACAGTACACTGTGCTATCAGGGAATTGGTGTGAAGCATTCCAGTGGTTTCTGTTTAAGTCTCCCTCAGTTGTTCTATATGACTGATCTTTTAGGACTTCCAACATTGTTATACTGAACTTCCTACACATTTTATCTGCGTTCAACATTGTGGGTAACACTGCTTAATACAACAGTACTATTTATAGAATGCAACACTACAACAACATATGAAAGCAGAATGTACACAAGCACTCCAGGGGTTATACCTTTAATCACTAGATATTACACCTTTTTTCCACGCAACCTATATGACAGTCTTTCTGCCATATTGTCTGGTTTATTCAGTATATCCCATACACAATACATTTTTATACTGGAACAACACTTTCTTGTACTGTTATATTTATTTGTTATGACAGTACATGCAAGGATATTACTAACCTGCCTTACGATGCAGTCTTTGCAGTCTAGCAGCATAGGTTTGCTGGTTCGCAGCCTGGTCATCTGCAGCTGTCGGAGAAATACAGTGACATTTAGCCATTACCCATCCATAGTATACACAAGCTAGGCAAGCATTATCTACGTAGTACAATGAGTACTTTCTCAGTGCTGGGGCATCAGCCATCTGCCTTGATTCTTGGATCCACTGGTCCAAGAGATCACCACTCTGCTGCTTCAGGCCAACATGGTGATACCTGACGTGCTCACCAGTCCGGGGGATACCAGTGGCACTGGTGAGATCACAGCCAAGACTGTCCCAGGCCTCCACTTTATACTGAGAGCCCTGGTACTGGCCCTGCAGTAGTCTCTCCTCACGATGTTTTACCAGGAGCCATACCATGAATCTGGACTCCTGGGTGCCCCAGCGCTGCACTCAAAATCAAGTGCCTTCCCCATCTCCAGCCATTCTGCCTACAGTAGGGAGCTGCAACCAGTTATGGGAATTATTGGCATTTGTGCGGTTTAAATACACCAATCTCCCACACTTTCCTGTGATTGGAAGGTTTTGAAAAGACTAAGCTATGGGCACACCTGCTTACCTAATGTTGGCATTGCTTAAAGGGGCATACCACTGGGCAGATTGAGTTAGCCGGCCTACACATTGCTTACACCACATAAGCTGACCTGTGCAATGCTTAGCATTGCTTAATATCTAATTAGCATTATATTTTCCTTTTGACATTGATTTATTATTTGATACATGTTATATCTGTGTCTGGTATATGTGAGTCATGTGTACATAGACTGTATGGGGTCCTGGGGAATTCAACACTTTATTACAATAATGCCTCACATCTGGCCTTACTGCAGTACTCCAGTTCACATATTTATATTATGTAGCAGGTTATACGACATCACACTGTACATAGATTCATTTCACATGTTCGGTTTGATTTTCCTATGGTGAGGATTTGTTTTTGAAACCTCAATCTTATGTACTGCTGTGATGGCTTAGTGGTTAACTACTGTGATTGTAGTGTACAGGATCCTGGGTTCGAGCCTTACAGAAGCTGTTTATTTTGTTGCTCGGCAGAACACAGGCCATTGGATACAGAGTGATTAAGGCACTTTAAAGCAGTTGTAAGCGGGTGTGCATATGTTTGCGCAGAGCTAAGCACTGCTAACTTCCGGTTACAGTTTCTTATACACAGTAAGCTTCCAGACTGCTTAATCTGTGTAGGCAGTGCTTACCCCCACGCAAACGCACTCAAACACGCTTACTAGTGCTTACATATGCTTACTACTGCTTAGTTGTGCTTAGAGCTGCTTACTAGTACCTTATTCATTATGACACTGATATTTCACATGTGCATTTTCTGCAGTACTCTAGTTCATAAATATGTGTTATTTAGTGGGTTTTGCAACAAAAATATTGGTTATAACGTACTTTGCCATTCAAAATAGACTGCTGCAGTGGGACTTGAATGCTGCAGTGGGACTTGAACCGGGAATGCCTGCTTATTAGGCGAATGCTCTGCCCACTACACTATTGCTGTACTGCTTCATTTGCATATATCTTCCTTCTTCAGCCATTTAAACTGCTTTAACAGTAGCTAAGCAATGGGCACACCCATGCACCTACGGTTAGCATTAATTGGATTTAAAGAAAAAAAATAAAAGGGTTTCTTCACTTACTATTTCTGTACTGTTGCTGTTGTACACATGGGAAATTGTTGGTGGGGATCTGCGGATACCTATGAGCGAACTTGCTTATTTCTTTACACTTTCTGCTGTTCTACATTGCAGGGGCATGTTTATTCTGAGAGCTCTGCTCTCAGACAGGCCCCCTGCACTCGTACATGCTCTGTGTAAGCCTAGGAGCTCGGGCAGCACACCTTCATTGATATGCATGG